>NW_017280561.1:393301-396085 GCF_001594065.2 Cyphomyrmex costatus | reverse complement strand
TATTATATATATATATATATATACTTCAGGATTTAGTTTACACTTTTCGATAAATATAACATAAAACATATATATCTTTCTCACCCACATACTCACACACTTTCTCTTCCTCTCTCGTACATGAACGCACTTGGCTACTTCTACCATCTTTTTCCCTCTTTCGAACTATATGAAAGCATCATACATTTTGTTATACTCTATGACTAATCTTATTTTACGTTCTGCCTTATGATTAAAGAGAAGTTGCACAATTACTTACATTATGTATGGGTGACTTCTCGAGCTTGAAAAAGGTATGTGTACATATATACTTCATATATTCTTATTTCATTTCACTTTGCTTTACTCTGCCCTTTCTCGCTTCAATCTACATTTTTCTCTTCACTCACATCGCTCACTAGCCGAGATTTACACATCTTAGATTTAATCGCATTTGCGCCTAATAGTCCGGCCTGCGATACATGTCATCATACCGAACAATTTATTTGGATAAACGTCCGATCGAGGGTACATCCGTAGTGATGTGACATAGAAATGTAATCGCATACGGTAGAGTCCTTTCGCACAGAAGACGAGAATCGAACGATTTATTCGTGCAACTCGCGTATTACATGCTTCCTGTATATACGTGTATGTGTGTGAATATATGTATATATTTACATATATATTCTTTCGATATTTCTTTTATTTTACATTGGTCATATGATTTTCGTCCCTGAAGCGTAGTTCTTGCAATTGTACAAGTAAAGGATACCTCAAGCTGTTATAATAATAGTCTCGCCTTTTTCCTCGCACAAAGTGGCTGTTTCGCATCGTACACATATGTATAAATCTATATAGTATTGCTGAAAGGAAGTTGTGTTAGGCCGGAATCAGACTACGCATTGAAAATTGAGATTGAAGATTGAAAATTGAAATTTGACCAATGGGGATAAAGAAATTTTAGCTTCTGTTATTTTGATTAGCCAAAATTCAATCTTTTTCAATCTTCAATCTCAATTTTCAATGCGTAGTCTGATTCCGGCTTTAGCCTTGTCGTGCAGCGTGTGTGCATGCGATAGAAAACGCTACGATACAATTAAGTGCTTCTCGAAAGAGATCGTAAAGATTGGATAAAATCGCGCCGATTAGTTCACACCGACTTCTTCAGTGATTTCTTTAATAAATTTATTCAACGGTCATCACAGATTTTAGAACTTATTCGATTAAAAAAAAAGAGAATAAAAAAGAAAATGAAAAGATAAAAAGAAAATGAAAACGTCCTTAATATCCTTAATCCACGACAAATTGAAAAACTACATTGATTTTGTAAATCCATTTTTCACTATAATGCGAAGTTTTCCCTCACCAATACGGGCTCGTCCAATCTCACAATATTCAAGACTCCTTTCGGAATCGTCAATGTATTCTTAACTAATAAATTTCTCTCGTTCTCATCAAATTTTATATCTCTTCTATCGATTTTCGATATTTTTTTCTTCCTCCTTACCCTCCTCGTAGAAATAAAGTTCCGGGTAGTGGAACTTAGCATTATACGCCACCGATTCTGTCCCATCACAGTATTAAAACAATAAAGTGTACATCTTACCGCGAACAAACGCGCTTCGAGAATGTGAAAATTTTTATCGTATTCAAAATACGTTTTGATTACAAAAATAGGGTACGCGTTCGTTTCTTTTTTTTTTTTGCCATCTTATCTTTTTTTTGATTGATTGCCTTAATCAACATTGTGAAGATATAAATACGGATGTCTAAAATACACGTGCCAACATCAAGCTAAGGATACATTCGAGTATTTCTTTCTTTTTCCTAAACATTTGGCAAACAATTGTTCTACTACAGCATATTACACAATGTGCGTTACACTCTCTGTCTCATTTTCTCTCTCCTTCTCTTTTCCCCCTCCTCTCTTTCTATCACTCTATCAACGCTAATTATCTGTATTATGTGATATAAAAACGAGATCCATTTCCCAATAATTAATACTTCGAATACATAATATAATAAAAGAAGCGTTATCAAAATAATGTTATCTAAATAATTCGAAAAATTAAAACAACGACAGAAGTATTGAATCTAATTCTCTGTATCTCGTCATAATCATCTCACAAAAAATATTTAAATACATCTGAAAAGTAATATCTTATACATCACAATTATTCGTGAATTATATAATTTTATAATCATAAATTTTAAAACTTTTGAATGTTTTTAATTAACAAATAATGACGTTAATTTATGACTTTGTTTAATAGTGACATTAATTTATGACTTTATTTATAATTTTAATTGACTTTTACATGCCTTTTTCTATCTTTGTTGTTTACACATTAAGAGTCCTGTACATTCCCTTTATTTTTAATTTATGTGACTTATACATGAAAAATATATGCGAATATTTATGCAATATAAAGAGGATTTATTAATTAAATAAATAAATACGTGGAAACCGCAAATCTCTGATAGTGAGAAATATACAACTATGAAAAGACTTAAAAAGAAACACAAAATGTATAAATCTGTCATATACATACTTCTTTTTAATATTTCTACTTTATAGAAATATAATAAAAACTTAAATGAGATCTCTTCCTTATGCGCTATATAATCACTATATGAAAAAGATATGTGAATTAGATAAAACTCATTAACTCGCAGCCACGTAATAGAAATAACAATAGTCATTTATTATACGTTGAATGTAACAGCCATATTAATGTGGCATTTTTATACTTTTCCATATTTTACAATTTTGAATATATGTATATATATATATATATATAT
>NW_017280561.1:368082-393272 GCF_001594065.2 Cyphomyrmex costatus | reverse complement strand
TATAATATATAATGTAATATATATATATATATATATGAACACACACATATACACCACACACACATATTTTTCTATATATGATACCAAAGAGCCAATTTAAGAATATAACTAATATACTATGTACAAGAACATAAAGTCACATTAATTTTGTAAAATCTAACGTGCAGATCCAACAAAAATCCATTTTTGCAGGATAGTCGGTGCACCGCGGTGACTGCTTAGTATTCGAGACATTGTTTATATCATAATTGGTTCTCTGAGATGATTATGTGACAACTCACGAACATACATACTAATAGCGAATTCGATTGGATACACTAATGCCAACTAGTGTATATTAAAACCGTTGTATACTGATTTTTTCTGAGTGAAAAAGTGCAAATATTTCGAATTATAAAATACATATTTGATCTAACACAATAAAGTGAAGATTTCAGGGTTTAATCCGTTCCTATATCTATATTAAATACACATCTTTTTATGTATCTCTATCAGTATACGATAGTTTTAACGTGTAACCGAATTCGTTATGAATCATTATATAGAAATTGACATTCACGTAAAAATATCCTACTACGTGCAACGTTTTACAAATATTCTGTATATATACACTTAATCTTTTTTCTTGAAACTATCCAAGTCATCTTTGACGATTTTTACAATCGTCATTAATTCGTCCAATGTTTATACATTTATATATAATCATTTAAAATTCATATTGTATTCATCCGATATCGCGTTTCATTTTGAGACAAATAAATATCTCGTTTAATCATATCACGCTTTTTTCTCCTTGAAAAAATAAAAACTGGATTAATAGTAGAAGTCTGCGAATCAGAATCAGTTTAAATCGAATCGAATCATAGTGGATTTGGATCATTTTGTTTCTAAATTTGAGAGATTCGAAACCAAATAAGTTTGAAATTTTAAATTCACCTATTTTGTTTTATTTTAATGTAAATCTAGGAAAATTAGATTCGTTTTTAAATCAAAGATTCGATTCGACGCAAAAATTTCAAATTCGATTTAATTCGTTTTCGAAAATACTGAGATTTGATTCAATCTCACAAATCTTTCATTCGCACACATTCTAATTATATAACAAACGTTATTAATAAAGATTTTACGACACAAATGTTAATCATATACAATATTAATTGCAACTAACAAATACTCTAAGATAAAGTTCGCACAGTAATTCAATATTGTACTTTTTGCCTTCATTCGATCAACTCAGTAAGCCAAAAGTAGAACTTCATGTATTAAATTATAATAATAAAAAAGTAATATTAAAATAATGTCATTATGGAGTATAATCAGATCGACTTTTAATCTATTCACTCCATTTTTTTTATTATGTAATCATATTGCAACAATGTGATGGATATATAAAAAATTGTACCATGTTTACATGTACTTTGTATTTTTCTCTTCGATCCAACTTCTGTCATAGTACTTCCTCGAAAAATCTATAATTTTATTGATACTATATTTGAATATAATTCAAATAGACCAGGACTCGGCACGCTTTAGAACTTTCGGCCAATTCGAAAATCGGCCGAAAGTTACAAAGCGTGCCAAGCCCTGAAATAGACCAAACAAAAAATTTCAAACGAAACAAAAGGTACATGGTGATGAGCTGCACACGTTGGATACAAAATAAATGATTTATATATTATGATAATTATATGTATACGCGTGCGTATGTGTGTGTGTGTGTGTGTTTTGTGTGTGCGTGTTTTGTGTGTACGTGCGTGTGTGTACTACGTGTACACATACGCATGCACGCATATAAATATATATATATATATACAAACACATTGTGATATTTGTCTTGTTATTAACACAATTTAGTTCAATTATTTATCAATACAAATTAAAACATAAAAAAGATGAAACCTGAGTCTACAGTATAATACAAAGTTCCAGAAATAGTTCCCGAGCGATGTTAATCGAATTAAAAGATATTCAATACATCCTTCAATACATGAAACTCGAAAATTCAAGTGCAGCTAAGGAAATTATATGTACTCGAAGAATTTTGCGATGCTCATCAGAGAATCGAAGAATACAATAGGGAAAAAGGGAAAGAGTGATGAGACAGCGGTGGCAATAAAGGGCCCATAATGATCGTTGCCTCTTGTAAAACAACAAACCTCATCCGTGATAAATAATTATGCGATTTAATGAAACAAATATACTAAAGTAGAACAAATCTCCGCGCCGTTCCTCGGCTCGGATAAATTATTAAATCAAATGTGTATCGGCACGTGCACCAATAACTCGGCACGACTGGAAAACACCGCGGAGCACATCTCGCATGTATACTCTACTCTGTCTGGTATTATCGTTTCCGGGACATCGTCTACCGACGCAATAACACTATGTATGGCGAGCATCCTCGGCGGCGCAGACTCCACTTTGACACTGAGCTTAACGTTGTTATCTCTTGCCTCATTGTCCATCTCGTGCACAGTGCTGTGTGGCAATATGCTCTCCTCCTCCTCGTCATCTTGAGCAGTAACAACACTCGCTTCAAAAGCTACTTCCAGATTACTGCCATCCACTGCGTGCTCCATCAGTTGTATATGATCGTCATTGGTCTCCATGGTATTATTATTGTTATTATTATGTAATTGTAACAGCTGCTGCTGCTGCTGTTGCTGCTGTTCTTGTTGCTGCTGTTGCTCTTCTGTTACTATTAATGTGTTCAATTCCTGCTTTACTATTTGCTTCTGCCTCTTGGTCCTCTTCGTGGTAATTGATTTTCTTTTGTTCGATGACTCCTGAGTTTTACTAAGAGCTAGGATATTACCATTGTTATTCCTGTAACTGTCACCTGTGGCCTTTTGCATACCTGGCTCTTGCTTAATATTCGCTAATAACTGCTGTGTCGTAGACGCATCCTCCTTTGATGATTTCGTTGCGAACGTTGCCGGTAAAAGTTGCGATTTACCCTCAATATGGTAACTAACATTCTTTGTACGTGGCCGATTCCGCTCACCACCCGGAAAAATGCCAGACTTGTGCTCATTCGGCATCACTTTAGGCGTTCGGGTCACCATTGTTTTTGTCTTCTGGCCCTTTTTCGCGCCATCGCTACCCACTTCCACCGGTACCCGCGTCTTCTGTGTGTGTATCATCTTCGGCCGGCCTGACTGATTCGATGTTTGCGTTTCCTGCTTCTTTTCCTCCTTGCGCAACTTCTTCTTTGAAACTTTCGATTTGGATGCATTTAATTTGGAGTTACTCACAATAGAGTTTATATTCTGTAGAGAGCTTTCAAAACTTTTTAATACATTCTGATAGCCTTCCTCAACATTCGATCGTTGTTTGTTTTTTTTACCAAGTTTCCGCTTCGTGTTGTCTTCTGAATCAGAACCGCCAGTACCAGTACCAGTACCAGTACCAATACCAGTACCAGTACCAATACCAGTACCACCACTCGGTCGTGGTAATATCGGTATATTACCGCTACGAGTGATACCGCTTCCAGTACCTTCCACGATGTACATAAACTCGTTTCTACGTACCATTGTATTTGTCTCAAGAGGTTTTGCTTTGCGTCTTCTCTTATATTTGCGCGGTCCAGTTTGTGGCTGGCGTTTCAGCGCAGTGTTGTCGTCGCAATGCTGCACTATATGTGCCACTACCTCTTCGGAAGTGCCGAATGAATTGCCACATACCTTACACAAAAACGGTGCTATAGTGCCCATGCATTTTGGATCCGGACCAGAATGATGAGCGCGCACGTGTTCTCGGAGAACCACCTGTAGGAGAAACAAATTTTATATTTGATTTTAGGTTTATAATCAAAACTGAATTGTATAATTTTAGAACATGATTTATAATAATTATTCCATACTTTAAATTATGCCAAACAGCAATATATATAAGCACACATATATACATATATATATGTACATATATATATTGTATATACATATATATATATACATATTGCTACCAAATTACAATTTATTTCGGTTTTGGATAATGTGGTTAATTATTCACTTTTCAAATCATTAACGCGTGAAGTTTCAAAAAAGAAAGTACAAGATATTTATAGTTTAATGTGCGTTACTATTTTTCTTTTAACTAACGCATATTTGTTATTTGTACAATACTTTCACACATTTTGACTCCTGATCAACTTACTCTCTGATTAAACGCCCGAGGGCAAATCGCGCATCCGTACGGTTTCTCGCCAGTGTGAATGCGCTCGTGTTTCCTCAAGGTACCACCGTCTGCGAAAGCCTTCCAACAAAATCGGCAACCATAAGGTCTCTCGCCAGTGTGGATACGTATATGGATCTGTTGTGAGCTGCGGCTACCAAAGGTTTTCCCGCATTCGCGGCATGGGAAAGAACGGCCACCTAATTCCCTGTTATGTGAATGACGGTGGCTTACGAGAGCGCGTCCATCAGGGAATTCTTCGCCGCATTCGTCACATGCTACCATTTTATTGCGATGTGATACCATATGTCTGTAACACACAATATGTATTTTCGAAAAAATATAAGATAATCAAAAGGCTCAGTTGAATAAATCACAAAAATAAACAAGATACCAATGTGATATATTTTCGATTAAATAAAAAAGGTGTATTTTTAGGAGAGAGATTCTGATAAATAAAATATTCTAATGCAAAACTACAATTTTTTAATATTATTTTATTTATACCTTCGTAATCGGGCTTTACTGTGGAAGCGTTTTGTGCACTTTGTACAACCGAAAGTCTTATCGACGTTATGTATCCACGAGTGCTTCAATAAACTGCGTTTGTCTTTGCACGTTTTTCCACACAGCGTACACGTGTTTGGCGGTGCATCGTCAGCATGATTCTGTCGCACATGCTCTGCTACTTCTGCTTCATCACGGCATCTTGCTCCGCACAATAAGCAACGACGACTAGGAGATCTTGTTTCAAATAAATTATTAAATAAGTATACACATATACGTTATAAATGCGTCTGAAATTTATTCAATTCAAAGAAACAGAGTCGTTTCATATATATAATCAATATTATTACTACATATTTTTTTCTACCAATTCTAACTCGACCAGTGAATTATGTTAACAAAATATTTGCAAAATTAAATATTACTAATTTCGCAGTATATTGATTATTAATAGTAAGTTGATAAAATTTAGTGATACCTTGAAGCATGAAGTTCCGCATGTGCCAACAATGCTAGAGCCTCCTCGAACTCTTCTCCACAAACATTGCACATGTGATGCTGACTGGACTCTACTGTAACCATCTCCGACTTCACGTGAATTCTATACATATTAAATGTTACATGAACTTAAATACCACACCCATGATAATAGGTGCGTTCGGTTATCACTTACAGTGCTTGTAAGCATCATTTGTCCTTATTTAATTTGTTAAATAACAAGGATTAATTGATTTACAAAGTGTAAACATGAAAACGGAACGCACCCAAAATGTTCAATTATTAAAATTTATATTTTCTATTCATGAAATTTATAAACTTTTAACTCGAACATAATACAATCCTGAGTACTCAACCAAGAACTCCGTGTTGATGATAGTGACACTGAATTAGTCGGCGGCCTGGCAAAACTGGTAGTTACACACATAATTACGAGCTCATGTCGTGTGCTCATTTTCGGGCCGAAGACGAGCACACAGACATGGGGTCATGCTTGTGTGTGTATAGCGCCTCGCCACGGTAAAAGGCTGAATTAATACGTATGGAAAAGTGATATTTTGACGACAAAATTTTTGTTGCGTGCCATTTCGCTTATTTGTGAAAATATGACTTGCCTCGTACCGTGAAAGTCCTAAAATGGGCAAAAACTACAGTTATCTTGAAATTTTATACGTAAAAGCGTATATTTCACTCGTTTTATTAGTTGATAAACTGTATGTTTCTGTCAGAGTATAGGTTCATACGTTTATATGCTCTTTATGACCATTTACTGAGTGATTATTAATTAAAGGAAGAAAGGACAGTTTCTGCCCATTTTTACAAGTATTTTTAAGCTTGTATGGAGCTGTCTCACCCGATACCGGAATCGAGGAGGAACCGAGGAGAAGACTATGGGAGACGACGAGCCGGAAACTCTCGGAGGCAGGGAAACGCAGGTCGCTCCATACAAGCGATCTCGTCTTTACATTTATCTAAATTATCTTTATTTAAAAATGGCACGCAACAAAAATTAATGTGCATTTCTTGCTTATAATATTACAATTCCAACATGGCCGTTTTGACTACTCAGGAGCCTTAAATAAGATTTGAATCAAATTTTCGAGGTTCAAATTTGATAATCCTGATATTATACAAAAGGTATTAAAAGATACCAAACGGAAAACTTGGAATTCAAAAATTGAATTAAAATTTTATTTCATATAAGAGTGTCTATGTACGGAATTGTATTATCATTTTACTATCATCAACAACTATCATTATATTTGGAATTTATATCCAAACATTTATGTTTATTGAGACAGGTAAAAATTTTTTAATATTTTGTACAAATTTAAAAGACTTACTTCTGATGGCGTTTCAGTAAATCCAAGCGATGGAATGATACTGCACAAGTGCTACAATAAAATTCGCCAATTTTTTCGTTATATTCGCCAGTGTAAGTCGCGTCATTGTCATACTCCTCTGCATCAGATGTTTGGGGAATGGTACCACCATGCTTGGTACGCATATGGTCCCGCAGACTGTTAACATCCCAAAACATATCACCACACGAGGTACATTCAAATGGACTGTCACCACCGTGAACACGAGCATGTGATGCTAGTGCCTTCTCTCTAGCAAAGCCAATGCCACAAGTTTGACAGACATATGGCTTTGTTGAATCAGTGACAGGCCATTGCTGCTGCTGCTGTTGTTGCTGCTGCTGTTGTTGTTGCTGCTGCTGTTGCTGCTGCTGCTTGCCTGTCACCTCCTCCATCTGCCATCTCGAACTAGATGCATAATTGCCACTGCGTGCAGAATAATCGTCGGTCAGCTCGTCCTCGTAGAATAATAACGCATCCTTGTAAGCATTGTCTGGTTCATACACATACTTGCCCATCTCTATCTTGATTTCCTCAATATTGCGTTTCGACATGTTGCCAGCAGCGGTGTTGTTCTTCCGTTTGCGCGGTGCACTTGATTGTACCTTTTTGCGCCTGCCTTTGTTACCACCGGTTGTTACTTCCTCTTCCTCAGCAACTAACGAGTCCTCATCAGGGTCGTCCTCGAGACCATCTTGTGATGACGGTGCATATGCATGGACCTTCAGATGATTATTCAAATCACATTTGCGTACGTAGCGAGATCCACATAAGTTGCAACCATATGGTCGATCTGTTTGATGTGCCACAATGTGATTCATCAAATTTGCCTTCTTTCGAAACCTACGACTGCAGTAGTCGCATGGATACGGCCGAGCGTTAGAATAAGAATCTTGATCAATTGGCAATGGTATTTCCATGTCATCATATTCCAGGAGATTTTCAGTCACTTTAGCCTCTGCAATCTCAATCCTTAAAAAAAAAAAAATTTTATTAGTAGACAGATTATAAAAAAAATCAAAGAAATAATTTTTTAATTCATATATATATATACATAAAGATACAAAAACATTTAGATTAAAACAATGAAAAGTTTAAAACTTTGTTAAAGAGAAATAAGTCATTTTAAATATATTCTTAATTATTGAAGTAGTATACACTTGTAAGATAAAAATGAAATTGATCTATATTTGAAGTAGATAGAAAATTTCAATGTAATCTAATGCAGCAACAGACAATTCTTTCGAAATAAATCTCTTGTGCAAAGTTCTCTGCAACTGTTCTCTTTCTGTCTTAATTTAAAAAAAAAAAATAAAAATAAACTATATATATGTAAAGAATTTAGATTCTAATGAACTGATCTTTCATATATCTGTACTTACCCATCGTCTGGACCAGATCTATCCCAGTTATCAGCTATTACTTCCTCAGTGACTTGTATATTCAGATAGTCATGTCCCTGATCCTGTGGAACTATATAGATCGACTCCATATCATTGGATTGAGGTACCATCAGTATCTCAGTCTCAGGTATCACATCAGGAACAGTTTCGACAGTTTCCTCCACTGCTACTTCCTCACAGGCACCAATTACCTCCTCCTCTGATGCGACCAGTTGTGCCTCCAGGCCGCATATCACCTCTCCATGGAGCTCTACATCTCCTACCCATTGTAGGTTCAAATCTCCAGCAACGTCCATTTTGTTCGGTCTTTAAACTACTTGATCACTGAAATTACAAGCAACATAAGAAATCGGTCAGACAGTCTTGCTTGGCTCTGGAGTATCGTCGTATGTGAACTGCACGATCAATCTCGCGAACTCAAATCAGATGAATAAAACGCTGGATTCACGAACCTGCTGCAGCCATACGATTAACAAGAATTCATTTGTTCACAAATTGCACGTTTTTATTGCAAAATGGCTCGACATTACGAGAATTCACAAGGCGATCTGTTTCAAGATTAGATTCCACACGAGTGTGATCCTCCGTGGATCAGAGGTTACATCATGCGGCAAGTCGCCATGAAGGAGTTTGCGGCGTAGGTGCGCGGACGACGTTCGCGTATTCCTTCCGTGAAGTACAACGGGAAGGCGTTATGAGATTACGGGTAACACGCTACGGCGAATAATTATCGGCAGACTAAGATCCCCCTCTTCCCCCTCCACCAAGCAAGTCGTCACCATTGCAGGACAAACGATGATCGCGCGAATCCACAACAGCGCGATCGATCCGAATTTGGCCGATCAGCGTCGGATCACGTCTTGACACGGGCCTGAGGTTATAATTATATAGGTTATAGCGAACGTTAGAGGTTATAACGAAAGCAGGACGTGCCGTGTTCCTCGGTAACGTGGCGTTGGCGGGGAATGACGGTGGCGTCGTGACGCCGAACGAGGAGTGTCGAGTGGCGCGACGAGCGGTAGTGGCGACGACGATAACGGCAGAGCGGTAGCAACGGCATCCAGACGACAATACCAAGCCATCCGACCGCGAACTTCACAAGCGAGGCCGCCTTTCGCCTTTAAGAGGAAACCCTCTGTCTTTTTCTCGCTCGCTCACTCTCTCTTTCGACGAGAATGAAACACGCGCGCGCGCGCGCGCGGAGCTCGAGCGAAGGCGCAGCGTCGCCGCGCGGACACGCCGAATGCGACCGGCGAGACGCGAACGTGGAAATGAACACGACGGTTATGGAATGGTTCTACTTACTCTTTCAAAGTCCTGAACGTAAAAACGCACCCTGTAACCTAACCAAAATGTGCTCAGTTTCGCGATCACGACGGCAGCGTCGACCTTCGCTTGTTTTCAATCCTGGTGGGGGATGCGCGTAGAAATAAAACGTGACAAAATGGCGGTCCATGCGCGCGCGCGATCATGAGCTCTGGCATGAGTCGTGTGTAGATAAGATTAGAGTCTTATATAAAAAGAGAAACTACATCAAACCTCACCATCAGATTGGATCCCTACCATCGTTGGGCGCGTTTAGCGGACTCAACAGTTAAGTGAGCGCTCGCCGTTATTGGTGTATTCTTTTAGATCATCCAATTAGAATTTTAGATCTAGAAGAATACACCAATAACAGCGAGCGCTCACTCAACTGTTGAGTCCGCTAAAAGTGCCCATTCCCTACGCCGCCATATTTGGACTTTAGGGCCTCTTTCACCAACGCCGATTAACTTAATCGACGATTAGTCCATTGGAATTGACCAATCGCATTTATCATTTAGTTCCAATTCCAATGGACTAATCGTCGATTAAGTTAATCGACGTTGGTGAAATTGGCCCTAAGGCCGGAATCAGACTACGCATTGAAAATTGAGATTGAAGATCGAAAATTGAAATTTGACCAATGAGGATAAAGAAATTTAGCTCCTATTATTTTGATTAGCCAAAATTCAATCTCAATTTTCAATGCGTAGTCTGATTCCGTAAGGTCTTAAGCAAATCGATCAATCAATCAAGATTAACCCCCGTATTCATAATCAGACCTTATACAACTTAAGCTTCCTTAAGGATGTATTTATCTTTAGATACTCAGTAGCCAATAAAATAATTCGTAGATCATCTGAAGATAAATTTAAGGAAGCCTTAAGTATAAGGTCTGACTATGAATACGGGGGTAAGATTCACATTTTAATACGCTGAACTGTGATGGCTACTAAAATTTTTGTACTTGTGATGGCCATGAATCCGTATTTCTGAAAATTTGAATCTATTTGAATCCATTTCAATCCATTCTCAGATACTGGGTCCATATGCAGCACAAATCATTGCAGTGGCTTCAGCAGCATTTTTCTTCAGATGAAACGCGAAGTGGATGGAAAATCGAATATGTTCTTTGGTTATTGCCATCGTGAACACTACTGATTTTTGAGGTTATGTGCATCAAACGCCAAACTGTATGGCATTTTAGAAGGCCAAATGTTAACGCTTTAAAACCGCAAAAGGGCGGGAAGATATATAAAATTTAAATTGCTATTTCGGTTGTATGAAATCTAAAGCTCAGAACTTTTTTTGTACACCTAATATTTTCATTTCATATTTAACATAACGCATGGAAAATCGCACCTCCGTTCCTATTTTGATAAGATCCGTAATAATTAAAAATTCGAAAGACGAAATAATTATAATAATCGGATCCTCGGAAACTCGCGTTTCAATCCTGCAAAGTGGATTATACATTTAAATTTAAATCCTTAACTTTGAAAAGCGTCGATTAATCGATCGACTTTTTGCCCATCCCAATCGACCGTTCATCCGTCATCGTCGCTCGTGCGGTGCGGACGGTATTTCCTTTGATCCCGTGTTTAAAACATTCGCCCGTGTTATGCTGACTTTTTACATTTGGAAAACTAGGACAGGAAGCGATTGGCGGGGTTGACGAGATCGGGCAATAAGCTTTTATGCTTCGTGGGAAACGTTCGCTTGTGTTTCGAGATGCCTCTTGATAGTTTGAGACTCCGCATCTCCTATCTCGCCGTCGTTTTACGATCTCGTTCGTGATATTCCGACGATCTCGAGATCGTATCGTGATGTACGTACGAAATACGTAAATATTACTCACGTAGAAGTACATCCAGTCGTTTGCGGAGCACATATAACCTCCCGGACTGGGAAATCGATGCATAAGAAGCGATTGAAAAAGAAGATTGGATAGTGTACAACTGTGTTTACAAGTTTACTAGAAGTACAGGAAAGATAATTTAAATTAGATGAGGGAATAGAAGTTCCAGAGAGACGTGTGTCAAAGTATCACACGGAGTGATAGAAGAGATTAAACTTTGTCCTCAACCGAAGACTTTACGATAAACAAAGCTTCATCTTGTCTTCCTGAGGACAACTGCACGAGGGTGGCGCAATGACGACCGAGAAAGTCACTCTGGGCGACGCTCTGTCAAATGTTGACGTGCTTGACGAGTTCACGCTGCCGGACGAACAACCCTGTATAGAGGCTCAACCTTGTTCTGTTGTGTACCAAGCCAACTTTGACACCAATTTCGAGGACAGAAATGGCTTTGTGACGGGTATTGCCAAGTATATAGAAGAGGCGACTGTACACGCGAGTCTAGTAAGCTGATTTTTTTTATTACAAACTGACATGTGTACAATTCATTGTTAATTGGGATTAACTCTTGTTTGTAATATTTAGAACGAGTTGCTGGAAGAAGGCTTGGAACATGCTGTTATGTTATATACTTGGAGATGCTGCTCACGTGCAATTCCACAGCCAAAATCTAATGAGCAGCCAAACCGAGTGGAAATCTATGAGAAAACAGTTGAAGTGTTAGCACCTGAAGTGAACAAATTGCTGAATTTCATGTATTTTCAAGTAAGCTTAAACTGCTTTATATTGTTATATTTATTCTTTGTCACTGCACTAAATTGTGCTAAAATTTTCTATTTTACTTTCACAAAACTTCAAATACATATATGTCTATTTCATTTTAAATACAATTACTATATACTAATTGAGCTACAAAGAACAGAGCTACGTTTAACTAAACTATAATCAACTTAATCAATTGATTTATATTTGTATTTCAGAGAAAAGCAATTGAGCGATTTTCAGGAGAGGTTAAACGATTGTGTCATCACGAGAAAAGAAAAGATTTTGTATCTGAGGCATACTTGTTAACCTTAGGAAAATTCATCAACATGTTTGCTGTACTGGACGAATTGAAAAACATGAAATCTAGCGTAAAGAATGACTATTCCACATATAGAAGGTGATTTATAAAGAACGAGATTTTATTTAAATCTTTTTACTTGTTTTTATTTTTAAGTATGTTTTGTTTAATTTTTTTTAGAGCTGCACAGTTTTTAAAAGTGATGTCGGACTCACAGACACTGCAAGAATCTCAAAATCTGTCAATGTTTTTAGCAACGCAAAATAAAATCCGTGATACAGTTAAAGAGAATCTTGAAAAGATTGCAGGATATGAGGAATTACTCGCAGATGTAGTCAATATCTGTGTTCATATGTTTGAAACTAAAATGTACCTTACGCCTAACGAGAAGCACATGCTGGTGAAAGTAATGGGCTTTGGTTTATTCTTAATGGACAGCGAACTATGTAACATCAATAAACTTGACCAAAAGAAAAAATTGAAATTGGATAGAATTGATAGAATCTTTAAGAATTTGGAAGTAGTACCATTGTTTGGAGATATGCAAATTGCACCATTTAACTATATTAAACGTTCAAAACACTTTGACGCTTCAAAATGGCCACTGTCTGCGTCGTCAAATAGCATAAGCCCGCAAGCTGATCTTATGGTACATCTTCCTCAAATTAGAGAAGATCACGTAAAGTATATCAGTGAATTGGCAAGGTATATTTTGTTCATTGTCTCTTTTGTCTTAACTTGCTACCTGTTTTTGTAATACGTTTCACAATTATATACAGATATAGTAACGAAGTCATTACAACGTACAAAGAATGCCGAAGTGATACAGAAAATCGAGATACTGCGGAACTGGCATTACGTGGGTTACAATTACTTTCGCAATGGACTAGTGTTGTAACAGAGCTATACAGTTGGAAACTACTGCATCCCACTGACCATCACATGAACAAAGAATGTCCGCAAGAGGCTGAAGAATATGAAAGAGTATGATTAAATTATTATTATGAATAGATTATTATTCTATTTTAGTGTGTTTTACATTATTGTCGTTTATTAATTAAAAAAATTATTTTATTTATATCATTCTTCTTATATACTTAGGCTACACGATATAACTATTCTGACGAAGAGAAATTTGCCCTTATAGAAGTTATAGCGATGATTAAAGGATTGCAAGTATTAATGGCACGAATAGAGACTGTTTTTATTGACGCTATACGTAGGAATATATATGCTGAGTTACAAGATTTTGTACAACTTGCATTGCGTGAACCGTTAAGGAAAGCTATTAAAAATAAAAAAGATTTAATTCGAAGGTTAGAGCATAAATTAATTATGGTATAAATTTTCGATTTCTTTCTCATATGTAATATATGTTTCATGTATATGATAAATTATGTATATGTTCGAGTGAAGTTTATAGAAATTGCTTAATAGTTCAAATAACTTTAAGATTAAAAAAATAATCTCATATGTTATCTCTTTTATCTCTTTGTTTCAGTATAATTGTATCCGTTAGAGAAACTTGTGCGGATTGGCATTTTGGAGTAGAACCGCTCGGAGATCCTGCTTTAAAAGGCAAAAAAGATCCAGACAATGGGTTCGGCATTAAAGTCCCGCGAAGAAATGTTGGTCAGTCTTCCATATTAATACGCTGTATACATTTATTATTTTTATATCGTTATTGACTTTGTAAACTCATTACGATGAAACGAAATAGGACCGTCTTCCACACAATTATATATGGTGCGAACCATGTTGGAGTCGTTAATAGCCGATAAAAGCGGTGGGAAACGCACTCTGAGGAAAGACATCGATGGTCAATATCTCGTTCAAATTGATCAGTTCCATAAAACCAGTTTTTACTGGAGTTATCTTCTAAATTTCAGTGGTAAGTAGATGGATATTACTTTTAAATTCACAATTATTTTTTTATTAAAAAAATGTTCTCTTTGTTAGAATCTCTCCAAAATTGTTGTGACTTGTCGCAACTATGGTACAGAGAATTTTATCTGGAAATGACAATGGGTAGAAAAATACAGGTAAATAATGTTAATTTTTTAATTTGATAAATATTGTCTAGTTTTGAAATCTCCGTATAATTTGTTGATTAAAAAAATCAATAGTATAATATATGGACATCGTATCCATTTGATTTGAGCTGTGAACATGTAAAGATCTTCACCAATTAAAGGATATAAATTTTGCGACTTGTTTTAACATTTTTTCCCTGATTACATTTGAAGTTATTATAAAGCTATGATTATGAAAATAATCGATTTTTGTAATTTATTTCATGACTAGAAATGCCAAGTACGTCATCAGCATAACGAGGAGTGCAGCGACCTAATCACCATGGAGAAACGCATCCAGGTATTTCCCGTTTACTGTGCGTACGGTAGATAATTGATATTCCAAACATATCGGAAACTGTAAAGTTTAAAGCTCAGTTTCAGGTGTTATTTTATGCCTATCCCGTTGCAAAACATGCCACGTAAAGATATAATTTGTTATATTTTATCCAAACGTTTAATTGATAAAATGTTTCAGTTTCCCATTGAAATGTCTATGCCATGGATATTGACTGATCATATATTAAGAAGCAAAGAACCGTCAATGATGGAGTAAGTTTTTATATGAGTAAAATGATTAAAAAGTCAATATGTATATAATAATAATATTTATAAATTAGAATGTACACATACAAGTTTGTATCTATGATATATCATTGCTAATTTTATAGATATGTCTTATATCCTCTGGATTTATATAATGACAGCGCCTTATACGCATTGACGATATTTCGCAAACAATTTCTATACGATGAAGTGGAAGCCGAAGTGAATCTATGCTTCGATCAATTTGTTTACAAACTTAGTGAACAAATTTTCGCGCATTATAAGCAACTAGCAGCCAGTATTCTATTGGACAAACGATTTAGAGTAGAATGTGTAGCTCTTGGAGCATATTTACTTCCATATCCCCGCGCTAATAGATACGAAACGTTGTTAAAACAGAGGCATGTTCAGCTATTGGGAAGAAGTATTGACTTAAATAAACTTATAACACAACGCATTAATGCAGACATGCAAAAATCATTAGATTTGGCCATTAGTAAATTCGAATCCGGCGATATAACTGGAGTCGTGGTAAGCACACGTATCTACAATGTTTGCGCTGTAAATGAGCTTCTTTCAATTAATCGATAACTGATCCGGCAGGAGTTAGATGGATTGTTGCAAGTCAATCGCCTTACACATAAACTTCTAAGTAAGTGGCTCGCGTTAGACGAATATGATGCTATGTTTAGAGAAGCGAATCACAATGTTCTAGCCCCATACGGAAGAATTACTCTTCATGTATTCTGGGAATTGAATTATGACTTTTTACCAAATTATTGTTACAACGCCGCCACAAACAGGTACAAATACATAATGTTACATTAAATACATTTTGGATCATTGATTTGATATTACTAATATATATTATTTGACAGATTCGTCAAGTGTCGTGGTCTACAATTTGTTCAACCCGTTCATAGAGATAAACCGCCTCAAATGTCGCATCATTATCTCTGGGGTAGTAAACAGTTAAATCTGGCTTATAGCACTCAATATGGGCAATATACGGGATTTGTCGGTCCGCATCATTTTCGTACAATATGTAAACTTCTTGGATATCAAGGAATAGCTGTGGTTATGGAAGAACTTTTGAAGATCGTTAAGACCTTGATTCAAGGAAGCCTGCATCAATTTACGAAGACTTTGATGGAAGCCATGCCTAAAGTCTGCAAGCTTCCACGATATGATTACGGATCTCCTGGAGTTTTAGGCTATTATCACGCTCAGTTGAACGACATTGTGCAATATCCAGACGCTAAGACTGAACTGTTTCATAATTTTCGCGAATTTGGCAATACAATTCTATTTTGTCTCTTAATGGAACAAGCTCTATCGCAAGAAGAAGTGTGCGATTTGCTACACGCAGCGCCGTTTCAAAACATTCTGCCGAGACCTTACTGCAAAGGTGAGGAGCAGTATGTTACTTGGCATTATGAGCTAATTTGGGTAGAAGTAAAGAATAGTTCTGAAAATAAATGTTTATTATTTACGTATGCAATTTTCAGAGGGAGAGAAACCCGAAACGAAACAGAAACGGTTAGAAGCGAAGTATGCGGCTTTACAAATTGTTCCAAACGTAGATAAATTAGGTACTGCTAAGGTAAGTATAATAATGTGCAACGTATCTTTTCGAAGTATAGGTTGTATTTTTTTTCGACCTAATTTATGTACAATTTATTCTTTCAGCAAGCGATGATTGCCAGAGAAGGAGATTTATTGACACGCGAACGATTATGCTGCGGTTTGTCGATATTCGAAGTTGTGCTCAGCAGATTACGGAGTTTTTTAGACGACCCTATCTGGGTCGGGCCACCACCAGTAAATGGTGTAATGAATGTGGACGAATGCACAGAATTCCACAGGCTTTGGAGTGCGCTTCAATTTGTATACTGTATTCCCGTTGGTGATACTGAATTTACCGTTGAGTTAGTATAGCATTTAATACAATGTAACATGTTTTTTCTTGTATCGACAATGTAACAATGATTACGATTATTCTCTTTTGTAGAGAATTATTTGGTGAAGGTTTACATTGGGCTGGATGTGCTATGATTGTCCTTTTGGGCCAACAACGTAGGTTTGAAGCACTTGATTTCTGCTATCACATTCTTCGAGTGCAACGTGTGGATGGCAAAGACGAGAATGTTAAAGGAATAGTAAGTAATACAATATATATATATATATATATATATATAAAATATACATTAGTATAGCAATTTGCTTACATTTGAGCTAACATCATTTATTCTTAAAGCATTTAAAGAGGATGGTAGATCGGATCAGGCGATTTCAAGTATTAAACTCGCAGATATTTGCTGTGTTGAATAAATATTTGAAAAGCGGAGACAGCGACGCGGCAAGCGTGGAACATGTGCGCTGTTTTCAACCTCCGATACATCCTTCACTGGCTCACGCGCAACAGCATTATCATGCACCTGAATATTTACGCCAGATTAATCATCAGTAAATGATAAGTGTAAAACACTTATATTTTACATCTTGATTACATTAAAATGCAATTCAAATGGGATTCAAAGAAACAAAATAATTCCTCGCTATTTATGAAGGAATTAATATTTCTAGCTAAAAAGTTTCATATATTTTATATCACCTATGTCGAAATATCATTTATACTATCTATTTAATTCAATTGCTATAAATGTTTACCAGAACATTTTTTACAATTGAGGTAAGATTTATAGAATTATAAAAAAAAAAACTGCAAACGATGAATTTAAGAATTTAATAATCTATTCCTAAAGCACGTTTCAAGTATTAAACTCAAGATTTTAACTAATCTATTTAATAATACGTATATATATGCGTATACATATATATAGACGGACTTATATAATACTGTTGCTTTAATAGTTTATAACAGAACTGACATAGTATAATATGCTAGATATAAGTATAGCAATTTATTAATGTAATAGAATATGTTTGAGCTTATATTTTGTAAGATATTCCAAGTTTAATTAAAACAAAGTATTATATATTAATATTCATATCACATAAATATATGTAGTGTTCATATATCGATAATTATGTAATAATAAAAAATGCACACATTTTATAACATTACTCGTTCACTCATTTATTCCAATATATTAACTGATATTGAATGAATTTAAATATTATAAATGCCATTATTATTTTAAAACAAGGATTATTAAATCTACAATATTTTAACAATTGAACAGTACAAAATACGTTAAAATACTTTATTATCATTAAGATTACAATTCTGCAAAGAAATCGGATCGATTATGAATTTTACTACTAGGAAGATTGTGTTCGAGCCATTTCCGCTTTCCACCCTTTTGAGGTTCAGTGACGTTTAAACTTTCGAAATATTGTACATTCCAGAAGTTGATATCATTATCATGCGAAGAGGATGCTATTAACGTCCCGTCATTATTGATGTCGAGTGTCTCGACGGAAAAGTTATGTTGCCCAACTATACCAAGATGGCGATAAGGAAATAAACTGATTGCCCTGTTTGTTATACAGGCATGATATTATACAAATAATAAATGATATAATCTTTATATATTATAAAATATCCTATAATTCTCTCTTTATCACTTACCTGATTATTCCATCTTCTCCACCAGTTATTACCACATTTTCCGTAACAGGAATCATACAATTAATTGCCTTCTTTGTGGCATTTGGGAATTCATCCGAATGTAGTCCAAATTCTCCCCAATTGTATACATACATTTTCCCTTTATTACTAGCCGTTAATAATTTACTTTCCATTTTAAATAAGCCAAGACAGGTCAGCTCATCGCCGTGGTCCTCGGACTGTGTACGACACATGTATAAAATCGATTTTGTACTTTGCATGGTATGATTTATTAAATTATGTGTATGTTTTATAATACCTGTAGATGCAGTTTTCTTTCAGGTATGTTTATAGTCGTTAAACAGTCACCACTAGTACAAGCTAAATACTTGGCATCTGTATTAGTTATCATTGCACTAATATAATCTTCTACCTCCTTTATAGAAAATATCGGCTCGCTTCCCTTTTGTCTGAGATCCCAGACTTAAAATATTTTTTGTATACATAAGATTGATTTGGATAATTAGAATTTTAAGATAAATATTAATTATAATTACGTTTTACTACACCATCATCGTCGCCTGTTACAAACACATGCTCGTTGATAATCGTCATTGTATATATAGGTTGCCTAAGATATAATTGAATCGCGAAAAACACATTAGTATTGATATTTTAATATTAATAGATATCATATATGGATATATTATATACATACTCGTGAACTTTTTCGTACAATCTGACTAGTTTTTCCGTTTCTACATCGGTTATCGCTATACAGAGATCTTTTCCAGTCGAGAATAATTTCTGCCCATCCTCACTAAACTCAATATCTCGACAAGCTTTAAGATGTAATTCCATAGTCGATACGAGATTAGTTTCTTCATTGTTATATTTATACCTAATGCAAAAAGATAGATACATTTTCATTGGAACTAAGAGTGACTTGGATCAAACTTTAATTAACTTATCAATCTATACTCGCACTATTTTGTTAACATGGATAGAATTATTAAATTCTTATTGTTTCATACCAAGAATATTGAATTATATAGAATTTTAAGTAATCTATTAATCCTTAATACACACGATGATCTTTAGGTTTTTTACTACATACAATACTACATACAGGTCATTTGTATCTTAGATTAATTTTCATCACTTTTTACAAGCAAAAATTATTAAGTAATTTTTAGATATATGATACTTTAACAGTATTTATAAAGTTGTGTATTTAAGAAAAAGAAAGGTAGAAACCATTATTTTAGTCAGTGTTTCTAGAGTATTTTAAAGAAATACTAAAAATTAATTTAATTAAAAATTAAAAGAAAATAATTAAATTAGTCACATATTAAATTATATTTTAAATTGCTCTAAAATATATTCTAAAATATTAAACTTACATGAAAACATCTCCTGTGATACTAGCTATCCCTATAGTATCCAATTTAGGGTGGAAACATATATCTGTTATCATATCTTCTAATGTAACAGAGGGCGGATGATTCCTATGCATTGAGTTAATAGACTCTTCTTCGTTATTGTCTTTATTGTGTTCGGACAATAGCCCTTTTAGATGAGTTTAAAAGATTTTTTTTAAGATAAATTATATTTTATATAACAATCTATACACACAAAAGAAAAATTAAAAAAAGGGATTACCTGCTGAAGTAGAGGCTTTTGACTTCTTAATAACAGGAACATTATCACTATCATTGTCTGATACAGATTCGCTTGTTGAACTCGCATCATCACTGCTTGTATTCATAATGTAACTCCCAATTCTGATAAAATCTTATCAAATCTGAAAGTTTTTTTTCCAGAAATTATAAAATGACAAAATTAAAAATCTTAGAATATTTTAGAATTTATATATACGAATTCTGAGAAAAGATGTAAACTTTCTCAGTATTTTTGAAGTGTTCCAATTTGTACAAAATTTAGAGATATAAACTTTTAGACCCAGTTTCACGGTTAACTCTTGACCGAGGTTCTTATTCCTCATCCCTTTCCAATTCTAGAATTAAAAAGAGATAAAGAATAAGTTAAACCTCGGTTAATTAAAAATTAACCGTGAATTGTAAAACTGAACCTTATTAGAAATATGTTATAAACACATTGATTTACCTATTTTCGAGTGCATTAGAAAAAAGAATGATACTTAATGCTTTCTCGAAACTTTTTTCAAATATAATCAAATTATAAATTACAAAAAATAGCTTAACTGTGTAACAATTTACAACTCTGTAATCTCTGTACACCTGTTATAAATATCATCAGTTATCACGCCACACGCGGAATCACAATTGAGGTTATGTTCTAGCTATAAGAAGAAAGATACCTCTGGTGCACCTGACGCAGCTGACCTTCGTTTGCTTCTTTTCCGATTTTATTGATTTTTGACAAGAAAAAACAATTACTAGAATTGCGATTGACTTGACAGAGTACGAAACAAACACGAAATGACTGAAAATTACGTAAATATCACAATTCGCAATTAATTATATCTTAACCTCAAAAAGATTAGGAAAGATATTGTTTATTTTACGCGACTTGCGGACAAGAAATGCGAGATGTATCCTGCAAATCACAAAACTATATTCGTGTTAGATCATACGCCGTATTTTGGCATCTCCACCGAGTCCCCGCTGGAATTTGACTTTCTGAAGAGCAGGGGACAGAATCTAATCCCGTTAGCACCGGTCTGTAAGTCTTTATGGACCACCAGCGTCGAAGCTTCGTTGGAGTATTGTCGCATTGTATGGGACCTCTTCCCAATAGGCAAATTGGTATGGAGAAACAGACTTTCCAGATAACATTTTGCATGCAAAAGCAAACTTGCTAGCAATTGTTACTGTCATGTTGCCATGATAATAGCAGAAATATTATTGAATTAAACTTTTACTTGCATATTAGCAGAAATCATATTTGTACTGCTGATAATACATAACAGTTGTTGTAATTTTGTCAAAATATTGCCACATAATCATATTTTTATGGGGTTGCTGGACTCAATTTGTGTTTTCTTTTGTTTGCAATATTGCATCAAATAAAGAATTCATATTGTTGGCAATTTAATTGCAACATATTTTAGCAAATTGTTAGAAAATCACAATAAGAAACACAGAGAATGTAGTATAACATAGTGAATCATTTTAGTTTTGTTTAACGTTGGCAAACAACAAGGATATAATGATTCACTTACATGATTTATTCTTTTTAACTGAATTTTTTATATGTTTTATTTTCCTTCTTTTTCTCTTTAAGTTGAAAAATATGAATTGTTCAACTAAACAGAACATATCTATAATTTATGATAGTCTGTAGTATTGTTACAATTGTTACATTGTCTTTATTGTCATTATTATTTTTTCAGATTAGATTTGTTGTAACCGACCGTGCAGCTTATGTGCTGAATTCATGGAGCCCCCTACAGCAGAATTTAAATCATGCAAGTGACCCTTTCAAATTTCTATACTTATGGAATAATGAATATCTAATTAATAAGATACAAATGTCTAAGATTATTAAATGGAATGTATTTCTTTACCAAGTTTGTATTTAATAAAAAAAAAAAATGGAACTGATTTTATTTCTAGATAATGAATGGCACTGCCATTTTAGGAGTGCCAACGAAAACACCGGAACCTGGGGAGGATTATTCAGTGATACATGGTCTGCGCGTAGCAATTGAGACATTGAATGAGTGTTCTGAGATACAACACGAGAAAAGAACTTCTCTAAATGAAAACACTAACAAATTGATAAATCGAGGCAGGGTAATATGCATTACAAGTGCACGTGATAACAGCAACATGAAGAACTTAGAAAACATATTTTTAAATGAATTAGCACAAGAAAACAAGAATGCACTATCTTCAGATAAGTTAGTATTTTCTATAGATATTATAAATTATTATAATATTTTAAATTTTGTTCTAATTTACAGTTTGGTTCCTGTTGATTATTGTCATTTAGTTATACTGAACATATATCCTAATAATATTGAGTCTCAAGTCACTAGCCAAGGTCCTCGAGAGGTAAGCCTTTAATAATTTATTTGTTATGTATATATATATATATAATAATTTAGAAATTTTTTAGGTATCATCATTTCTTACAGTAGAAGTACATTCAATTAAGGCTTCATCGCTTCATTCCAAACTATCTCATCTAATTTTATCTCATTATGATTTGGCCAGCACTACGGTAACGGGTATACCTATGAAAGAGGAGCAAAACGCCAGTTCGTCTGCCAATTATGATGTAGAGATATTTCATTCGTCAGCTGCACATACCGCAATTTTGAAAGGTTTAGTTAAAAGAATTTCTTTTCCAAAAAATCTTCAAATTTCTTTAGATACTTAAAGTTTTGTTGGTTGGTTATAGGTAATCCGCAAGATTCGGCATTGATAAAGACATTCAGGCGTTTTGAAGAAGGATCGGAATATGAGACAGTCACGTTGAAGTGGTGCACGCCGCGCGGTTGTAGCGCGTCGGAGATGCAGAACTGCACGGCAATGTACCGAATCACACCAGTGGATGTCAATAGCCGACCATCATCTTGTTTAATTAATTTTCTATTGAACGGTAGATCAGTAATGTTAGAAATGGCCAGAAAGGCCGGTGGAAAAACCATCTCTCATTTATTAGCAGCGCACGGTGGCGAGATTTTTATTCATACATTATCTACTGCTCGAAGTATACTGGAGGATCCACCTTCTATTAGTGAAGGATGTGGTGGTCGTGTCACGGATTATAGAATAACCGTAGGATGTTTTTGTGATTACTAATGTTTTGTATTACATAATAATTAAGTTTAATTAATTATCCCATTTATATTAATTTTATCATTATTTTACTATCATGTATTAAAACTTCTGTATGAATATATTAATTCAGTTAATTTCATACAATCTTGATAAATATTTATTTTTTATTAGGATGTGACTTGTGATACAACTGTCTTAATTCGATAATATTTTTGTTACAGGATTTTGGCAACCTCATACGAAATAACGTATTAGTACCTCTAAAACGTACTTCCAGTTCTAATACTGATGGTCTAATAGGAAAAATGAGATCAAGACTAGAACGTCATACTAAATATTGGCCCATGAATTTTTCCCGTACTCTTATGTTTAATTTAAATGTTTGTATATATAGAAAAAATATTAATTTTATAATTATTATATTATAATAATAGAGTAAAAAAATATTAATAAGTTTTAAAATATTTTGGTTAAATCTTAATTTACTTTAAAAAAATATTTTAAATTATTTTATAATTTATAAAAATTTAGAACGTTATAATATTAGAATTTTGAAGATCTTATAATTAAATATTAATTTTTTCAAATCAAGAAAAATTGACATCAGGTATTTTTAAATTTTTCCGTATAGCTGATAGAGCCACTTCCAGAATTAATGGTGAAAGATGAGCTCACCACGGAAGAAGTGCTCCAGTGCAAACAAATAATTTTTAGCTTGCTTGGGTTAGAGGCAAAACACGAAGCTTTACCTTTGCCAAGCATCGGTGGAGGTCGCGGTGGGAAAGGAGTACGCAGAGAAGAACATTATCGTTTACTATGGGATGAGATAGAAATGTTCCTTAAACATCATGCCAACAACTCGGCTGCACATGCTGAAGTCCTTAACTGTTTGTTGGAGATTAGGAATAAAGACGAAAAGGACAAAGTGGAACTCGATCAGGCTTTGCGAGAATTAGATAGGTAATTAAGAAATTAAATTTGATTTGTAAATTACAATTTATTTCTTATTAAGCTAAATTGTAATTTTTGAATTGCTGTAATGAATGTACATTTATGTTCTTCCGTATTTTTAATTTGGTGCTACTTCTTAACTCTAATCTGAAATTTATTGACAGGTGAATGTCAATTTTACTGCACTTTATAGTAAATACTACAAAGGAAAAAAAAAAGAATGTTCAGTCATACAAAGTGTATTGTAATTGATTTTAATACGTTATTAAAAAAGTCACATAAATTTATTTTTTACTATTATTAGAATTTTATTTTATTAAGTAAAATTTTGTGTAAATTTTTGCTGTAAATTGATTTATAAGCAGAAACAAATGAAAATTTATTTGTGTTGATGTATGCTAAAAAGAGATATAATAGAAATTGATAAGTCTGAATAATAAAAGTTTATCTAAACTCTGATTTAAACAATGATCTCCTTATAGCTTCAGCAAGGAAGACGGAGCTGCCAGAGTCAGCGTGATTAGAGCAACAACAGATTCACCGATGTCGCCGCCGGCGAGCGTATCGATACCCCTAGCCAAACAGTTGCATAAGGGTAATATTGCTGCGTCAAGGAGTCTCCTGGACATCTGGTTGCAACGCAGCGCCCCAAAAGAAAGGAAACCGGATTTTCATGGTAGAGTTAGTAGTGATGGTCTTAAAGCGAAGTTGTATCCCAACTTGAAGGAAGTTGGAAGAGAACCCAGAGAGGCCATGCTGGAGGGATAACAGACAAAAGAGACAGAGTGCATCGCATAGAGACGTCACATATGTGACATTGTAAATATATGTAACTGTATTGAATATATTAATATATTTATTCAACAGTATCATTTGTAACTGTATGGATGTGCTTGACCAGTTAAACTACATGGAAAATTCGACGATAAATTAAACATTTTTTACATTAAAAAGTAAGTGTATATTTCTGGTTTGTTAGTTTTATGTCAACAATCCTGAATTAATGTATAATTCATAAGATTATCATTTTTAATTATTTAGATTCTAAATTTTAAAGAAAAATATTTCATAATTTTTTAGACATTCTATATATACAATAATAAACAG
>NW_017280561.1:361637-368061 GCF_001594065.2 Cyphomyrmex costatus | reverse complement strand
TATATATATATATATGTGTATATAATTTATAATTCCATAATACATTCCATATAGAACTGACATTTATCAAAATTATTACGAATCTTTGACAAAAATTTAGAGATTTAATGAGGGATTTATATTACAAAAATAAGAGACAAGGAAAAGATTTATTTCTAACATTAAAAAATCTTATAACAAATCTATTACAAATTGAAAATTTGGAAATAAAAATTAATAGGCAAAAACCGGCCGATAAAAATTAAAGATATATATAACAAGAATTGAGAAGAAAAAATAAGATTGTTAGAAATTAGAAAGAATATCTACAAGGCACACTTGTGTTTATAATACAAGTATACATATAATAAGCATGAGATATTTTAACTAGAAAATTTAGCTTTTCGGGCCAAGGATAAAAGAATTCGAGAGTATGGTTATCGGAGTAATCGTCATCACGTCATCAGTCAACATATGTTGTGCCAAAACCCCACCTGCGTGGGACGAAACGAAAGTGTATCAGTGGTACAACATCATTTCCAGCTCCCTCCTCTTTCTCTGTCGTCGACCGCTCTGCACCCCTCCCGCTGTTTTATTGTCGACACGTCTGCCGACTGTCTGAGCCGTCTAAGCGATACATCGACCTCTGTCGAATCTATAGTTCACTTCGGCGTGTGCTCGGCCATGCTAATCGATAAACGAGGAAGGATGCCGGGTCGAGAGAGGAGAGGAGCAAGGAGAGGAGGCGCTCGGTCGTGTGTATGTGTGTGTGTGTGTGTGTGTTGCACGTATAACTCGATGTGACGCACACACGATTTCTCTCAATTTGAGAGACGTAGATAGAGAAAGATGCATAAACGAAAGAAAACCGGTGTATACCCGGGGATTTGGAAGTTTACTAGTATAATTGTAATTTTAAAAACAAAGAATTCTTATAGTATCCCCAGTGAGAAATGATAATGAAATTGACATCGAATTGATGTCGATTCGACGTCGATTCCATTATTATTTCTCTCACTGGGGGTTAAAGATATCAAAAATCTAGATATTGAGAATTAAAAGTCCCAAACGGTATACTTACGAATCAAAGAAATAAAAATTAAAAATCAAAGAATATATTGAGAAACTAAAAATTAAAAAATTCTAGGCATCCTCTCCCCCGCGAGTTTAAGAATCCAAAGTTACGTTCACTTGAACGTAAAAATCCTAACGATTCCACAGGGACATCCTATACTCCTTGCCAATCCATCTCAATGCATTCGTCGTTTCCTCCTACGAAGAGAAGGTATAAGAAAGTACAGTTGCAAGAAAATTATGTGACGGTCAAATCGATCCATTTCGAGCGAGGCTATTACTTTATGCTGCACCTTGTATAATGCAAGCCGCTAAAAGAGATAGACGGAACCGCGGCGAGAGGGCGAGAGGGTTACGAGAGAAGGACGAGGTGGAGGAGGAGGAGGAGGAGGAGGAAGAGGACGAGAAAGAGGAGGAGGGTTGCGGAAGGGGACCAGTGAGTACAAGTGCATGACGTAACGGTTCATTCATCCCGAGACAGGCGATAGAGGATATCCCGGTCAATGGTATACTTATGCATGTAAACGCGCGCATACGTGTGTACGTATGACGTACGTAAGTATGAGTATGCAGCATGCACATGTCTGTCGCGCTGCTCATTTTTTTTTCGGACGTACGCGCCACGTGCATGCGTGCGTGCGGAGATGAAGCAACACGTGGTAGAATGTAGAAGTAGAAGTGTCCGAGTGTCCGGTTTCTTCATGAATACTTTTGCATTTTTTTAAATATGAATTTTTTTATGCTCAAAGTTGCTACAAAGCACTCGTCTATTTTACGGCTTTCTTCTCAAACGTTATTGAAAGAGTTTCGCTTTCAGAGAGAGTCGTTAAATTACACCTTACCTTTGCTAATAATTTTATATATCGTACGAATTATACTGTTATAATATAAATTATACATATAATATTTTGCTATTATATATAACGTGGTACTTTTTTGTAATAATGTAACGTGTGCTATATTGCAACTTTTGCTTCTTAGATTTGCGTTATATCAATTTATTATAATTTTTCAATTATAATATGGATATACTAAAACAAAATTTACTAAATTTTAATATATATTTGTTTCAATAGTACTAACTAAACATTTACTTATAGTGAATAAATATTTATTCAATAAAAAATGAATTAAATCAAATTAATAATTCTTGTATCAATAATAATTATATATGTTTATACTTGGTAAATATTTAATTAGTACCATTTAACAAATATTTATTCAAATTTAGTACATTTTTTATATTTGTGTATATATTTTTGCAAAGGATTTAATTTGATATGCGTTTTCTAGTAAAATAATCATTACGCAGTTTCATCATCAGAATACATTGACAAGAAATGCAGAAGAGTTGATAAATATGACATAAGTCGTTGCAAAAATCAAAAGTAATGATATTTAATAATTGCATTATCATATCTGTATAAAAAAATTTCTGATAGATTTTTATCGAAAATACTTAAACTCCTACATTCATGTGTTTAGTAAATGTAGTCACTAATGTAGTCGTCAAAGAAATATTATTAATCGACATTAAATGCAGTAAAAACATCGACAGCATTAAAACCGCAACGAAATCAGAAATTCCAGCTGCAGCTATTCACTAAACTGCTATGAATCGACGACTGACGTTATATTATAATATGAAATGTACGTGTATAGAGAGTTATTATATGAAACACATACATATGATGTTCAATATCAATGAAGTGCGATAATACGTGCTGCGTGTAATTATTTATAGCGTTTTCAATATTCTACGCCATAAATATTAAATGCTGCATACATATCGTCGGAGCAATACGGAATACGTAAATAGGTGTATTAATTGTTGCTGATAGTGCAATGCATAGTCTGCATCACGTCATACCGATACGGGAGCTCAGCGTTTATATAATTGAAACTCTGGCGTATAGCTGGTACATATCGATCGCGGCCTCCGAGGGTCACTGAACGAAACGCAACGAGGGAACGAAGCCGGCACAGCGCGAGCACAGAGCGACGTCCTTCCACGCCAATAAATAATTATAAACAGGAATTTTACCGTAAAAACGTCGACGAGCTGCATGAACATCAACTGAACGTCGTTATACGAGAATGAGTTAAGCAATTAAACAATGCTTTCGAGTAAATTAAGTTTAAAACGTCGAACTTAATTCATATTTTTTTAGCAAAGATATGTGTGCATAATTATCTTTATTTTACATTTTTCTTTTTCTAATTTCATACGTAAATTTGTTCTCGCGTGGTAATTAATTTTCATTTTGATTAACTCAATTTTACTGTGTCTATAATGCGTATGTAATGATACTATAATTTAGGAAGAAAGGAAACAAATTGTTTAATCCAATGTTAATTAAATGGGATTATTGGACAAGAGCACGTAAGCTCTTTAAACGAAAAATTAATTGATTTGGAAAACGAGGCAGTATTGGAAGGAAATAACCGAATTTAATATTAATTTATATACTTCATATAATAGATGTGTATATTAGTATTATTTATGTGTATATAGTATTATTTTCATGTTTTGTTTATCGTTGATAAAATATATTCCTGGAAATATTGATTAATCATCTCGTTTATATTCTTCTCTGATATTAAATTTTATTTACTTGAATGCAAAATAATAACGATTTACTGTATAATATTTCTTAAAGGTTTCTCTTCGTGCATAAATCTTTGATAATGCAACACTATTAATACATTCCTTAAAATATTGATTTATATATAAAATATTTCTTTTCTTTTAGTAGAAAGCTACTACGAGTAGTTAATACATTTTTCAAGATATTAATTTTTACTTATTATAGATCGAGGTCTTTCTTAATGTGAAGATAGGTATTCGATTAAAACAGGATTTAAAAAGTCGGTGAAATCTTTATACGGATCACTCGGTATATATTTCGACAAGACCAGAGCAGTTCAGGCTTGAATTTTTCAGAGTACTCCATGGAGCCCCATTGAGGGAACGCAGTGGCAGCATAAAACCCGGTTTCCCTTCGTAGGGCTGCTGCCCTTCAAGGCTCACGGCCGACCGGCTCTTTGTCGTCCCTTTGACGTCCCTGCAGGATGTACGAAGCACTAAAGCGAAACGCCAGGGGCGTATTGGATGGAGAAATATACAACGTGTCCCCTCGATTTTTCAAACAGCACCAAACTATATCAGGATTTACGAAACTAAGAATATATAGAAAAAAAAAAACTATAAATCAAACGCAGTGAATAACGAGCGAGATAATTTTGTGTTGAATGAAATAAATTTTTAGAAAAATAAAAATTGAAAAAATTTAGAATATTATGAATATCAAGAAAAAAATATTATTTAGGAAAACTAATATCTTTATTCGTGGAAAATAAAAATTATGTAAATCCTTTTATTTTCAAACATCTTCATCTATTTTGTCAAGAATTTGAACGATACGTTTACCTGCGTAAAACTGTTAAAACCCTTCATTCGATATACATGATTTCAAGGCCTTTAAAAGATTTCCTATTTTTTGTAATGCTTTTTCACAGATTTCAGAATCATTTTTTGTGTAACAAAAAGTACATTGAATAGATCAAAAGAGCTAATAATTTCTTGTGGCCTTGCCAAAGACTTTAAAGACTTCAGTCTTTACGACCGAGAAGTTTTTGGAAAATCGAAAAACTCCATATTCCTGCATAAAATTGTCGAGTTAAAAGTTCCAATACATCAGAAAACGTCCGTTACTGCGCCGGAGGGCAGCTGCTCGTAGCCCTTTCAAAGGGCGACTTCTAATGAACTCTCGCTACCCTGGCAGAGGGTCCGGGAATACTGCTGGGAGATTATGTTCCAGTGCTTCGTCCCTTCTCCGTCTCTAGTCCCCGGCTCTCCATCTTCGCTTCGTTTCCACCTCTGGAGATTTTCCGAGCAACCAGATAAGAGTCTTCTCGCGACACCAAAGCGACCAGATTTTTGCTTCATGCCGTAATAAGAAACCTGATAATAAATTAAACTAGATATCTCTTGCCTTAAAAATATATTAATTATTTAAAATTATTTAAATTAATTATATAAACAACTAAATCTGTTTTACAAACTTAAACTACTCTGAGAAAAAAGTTTCATATATTATTATATACATAATTATATATAATTATATAAAATTAGATATAAAAATGACAGTTTATATGTAAAATTTTTTCCCGGGACATCTTCCTGCATTATGTTTTAAGTAATCATATTTGAGAAAATATTCGAATAACGGCATGAATACTGCACAATTGGTTATCATTCTATATAACTTAACTTATGAATTCCTTTTTTCTCGATCACGACGATATGAACACGATCGTCTTGACCTATTTCCCTTTCTTTCTCGGATCTTACATCCTACTGAGTGGCGCGTGGGAAAAGTAGCTCTGGTTTAATGTTACAATATGAATGATCCTTTACTCTCCAACGGAGGCGGATTCTATAGAACTGATATACATTTCTTTTTCTCAAAGTAAGTAATTTATTTAAATGCGCACTATAAACTAGATATACGTATCAGTCTAATCAATCGATTCTTGTTAATTCTATCTATATAATTGGTATAAAATCAATTGGATGATATAAAATCCCTCCATTGTGTGATGATAGTAGCACAAGAATTGCGTGTCTGCTCTCTTTGTACCAAAAATCTAAATTTTACCCAGAACATCAAATTTTATTTTGATCATCAACTCTCGGAATGGCATTGGCAAACTACCCGAGTATCATTGCCGCGGGAACATTTTTTAATCGAAATCTTTCTGAAACTATATAGATTTCTTGACAGATCATGATTTAATAAACATTTTACTAACATAGAAGAATGGAATAGCGATAACAAAAATGTGGAGCATCCTCCTACTATAATTTTGTTATCACATTTCTCTTCATCCGTCTGCCAAATTTTTATTACATTATAGATGAAAACACAATGTTATTATTATTTCAATATAATTTTATCATTGATTTAATTATATATTATATACAACGATTATAAGTAGTATTATTTGATTCTTATTTTTGACATTTGGCTCACGATGTCATATGGCAAATGCCATGACATGCCACCGTCGCGCGGGTCACGTGCACATATCGTCGCCAAACGTTACGTCACCGCGTCTTCACCGACGCAGCCGTCCACACAATCGCACTTGTGTGACCTTGTGTTTTGTATATATCATCCCTTCCTGCTTGTCCTCTCTCTCTCTCTCTCTCTTTCCCTTTATCGTTCCTCCCTTTCCGCACTCCGCGAGAATATCCCTTGCCTCGCCCCCGTTGCCCTCCCGCGCCACATCGGCGTCACGTGTGGCATGAACAGGAGAAAGGGAGCGCGAAGAGGAGGCGGAGGTGGTGACGGGGGGGGGGGGGGGG
>NW_017280561.1:336517-361616 GCF_001594065.2 Cyphomyrmex costatus | reverse complement strand
GGGGGGGGGGCAGAAGGGTGGTTTAAACGGGTGAACACGTCGCAGCTAAGGTCGCGGTGGACGTTACTAGGTCACTGGAGTGACCGCGATGCATTGCACCCACTACCGCCCCTCCCTCCAATCCCCCTTGCTCGTCGTCCCCCCATCTTCCTCCTGCCCTGGTTCTCCCGATGCCCTTTCTTTGATGCTTTGCTTTCCTTTGGAATCCACGAGGGCAGAGGGAATAAGGAGATAAATTCTCTTTCTCTCTCGCGTTATCTTTCGTACATAAACAGAGCGATTTAGGGTACGTTCCACTTGACGTTTGCAATCCTTATGGAATCAGTTCATCCTTGTTGTTTAAATGTTAAACAAGGACAAATAATGCTCACGAGCTTGTTAAGTGTCACTGAAAAATGCACCCTTAGTCGACACAGTCCTCTCATGATTCTTGAATTATATCTATATCGGATGTATCTCTGTCGAGATTTTGTAAATTCTTGAGAGTTCAGCGACGGAGTCTCATTTCGGTTGCATTTTTATTACTCTTTTTAATGATTGATTGCTGCTCACTTCTACCAATATAGTCTAATTGTTACCTCTCTCGGTTTAATTTACTGTTTTTTTTTTCAAATTTTTAGAATTTGAAATAAAATGTAAATTAAATCAAGATTAAAGTTGATCTACATTGATCTACAAAAATAAACATCATTCATGATCGATGTAATAGTAAGTTTAAAACTTAAATAATCAAACTCGCGAATTACGCAAAATGTGCTTATTACTTTATTGTCTTAGAATCTGTTTGTGTTCAAAAAATTTGTTTAAGTCCTCCGACTAATTGGAAAACTCGTACTCGTGAATCTCTTTTGCGACTGAAATATTCAGTTATCGCACGTTAAAACAGAAATTCTGTCAAAATTAACTTGACGATATTGCGAAATCGAAGTGAGTTTTTTCCCTCGGCGAGAGTACTGTAGCCTGCTGCACTGAAACCTCAAGTTCGAGTTCCCGCATCGCTCGTTTACGCTTCGGCAAACCGGTTTCGATAATTTCAGCACCGATGAAAAATCAAACCTCGGTAGAACGTGCGAATGTAAATCACGTAGCTCCAAAACACAATCAAAATTAACGATAGACGAAACAAACACATGAAATATAAAAATGTAAAATTATCTGTAAAATACTGTTACATTGTAAAAAAGTAAAATTAACTTTACGAATCAAGAATCAAAGTATGTCTGGCACAAAAATTATAAGTTAACTTCCATATTAAATCTAATGGATATCTCGCAAATTAATATAAGAAACCCACTATTACAGATTAAGCATTTTTCTTCTGACGAAAATTTTATCAATCATGAACATAAATTGAAGATTTAATCGATGATAAAGAATGTATTGCATAGACAATAATCACTTCAATGGTGAAGAAAAAAAAAACACTTCATATAAATTCATAAAAGCGAAGTGATTAGAAATAAGCTAAATTATTATATCAATATAAATCAGCACAAGATGTCATCAATCCTCCCTTCCGCATTCTATTCTACAAAGGTCAGCAACACAGCTTTTCAATGCTCATTTGGCTTGTTTGGGTGTGTATCATTCACCTTGATTTATTCCTATTGTGCTTTAATGCAAACCTTGTGATATTTTTCGAGTTTTTTGTATATACCTGCAACACATAGGATCTCTTTTTCAAATGCATCTTCACGGAAAAGAAACCAAATTTTAAGAAAATTTAAAGAATACCTGAAAGGCCAAAGTATTTTCCGAGAAATAACAATAGCTTGAGAGGGTCAGGAAACGTCTACAACAACTTTAAGATTGTACTTGAAAAATTTAAGTTCCTTTAAAAAGTAGATAGAGTATAGGACTATACGAGAAACTTGGAATTTTTCAGATACCATTTTCTATACAACGTTAAATATATATTTCTGTAGTTTTCCTCGAAATAGACTTGTAAGGAATCTTTTGTTTGAAAAGTTGCAGACAAAAGGTTATTCACCATTGTTAAGAATGTTGCCGATTGTTAAATAAATTCTATTTCTCAAGAAATGTTGGATAATAGTTTTAGAAAGTGCATCGAAACTGTTGTTAAAATTTTAACGTTTCTCCACGCATTTTTTTGCTATTTTTTTATACATAAAATATAAAATTTTCTTTTCCAGCACATAAAAATAAAATACATTTTTCTACAAGATAATGTTTCTCGTGCGTGTCGAGAATATTTATTAATAATGAATCGTTAATTCTTCTCTTTTACCAAAAGGATTAAAGATTTAAGGCGAAATAAGTAGACGAGCAAAGGTATATTTTTCTGGCGACCAAAAACGGACGTGGTTTCGCGGTCACAACTGCGGTTTCACATTGCTCCCAGCAAGATGACCGACGTCAACGACGAGAAGTTAAAGCGACGTCGAGAGAAAGTCGAGAAGATGCGAGACGTGTTTTACTTTCACTTCTCGCACATATCCGCTATGCCGCCGCCGTGTCACGCTCACTTGTAGCTATAGAGTGGCGAATCATCGTTTTGGAAATTCACAATTATCGCAGGTTTCTTGCCTTGCGATTACTTACGCGCGTTTCTCACTTTCTGTACCCTTCATTTTTAATCTTCGTAAAAATAACGTGGCTTTAAAATCACATTTGTATGTTAGATCGTTTGGATTTCCAATTTTAGAATAGAATAATATTATCTTGAATTAAATAATTTCACTTTCCCTAGCTTAAGCTGTTAAACTCGCTTTCTTCGAAGATTAATTTTTGTAAAAAGAAACAAACGTATTTGCAAAATAAATGATTTAAAAAGTGGAACATGGGAGAGGTGAGAAAAAGGATGTTGATTATTATTTCTATTTTTACGTAAAAGTTGAAGACTTCGAGAATTGAAAAGCTAAAAGTTTAAAGGCTTCAAACGTTCATTAAAGTATTTATAACAACAAAATTCAGAGTTCCAAGATCAGAGAAAGTTTCGATAGTAATCAATGTTCTTCAAACGAACTTGAATAGGTACGTACTAAGTACTTATAAATAATTAGAGTATTCTTAAAACTACGCGCGTGTAGAAGTGTGTCGCAGGCCGGATGCTATTTTACTGAGCTTGATGGACTGAAAGCATTACTTTTATTTTTCTAATTTTTTTTTACTTACAAGGTATTTGGTTTACTCCATGCATCACTCTGACATGCAGTTTTCTCATTAGGTATATAAATTATGGTAATGATTCGATATTATATATAATAATTATAATTATAATAATTATTATTTATCATTATTATTAATATTAATATTATCATTGTGTCCAGTATTTCCTCTGCCTTATTTTCGCTACTCACGGAGTGCTTTGCTCTCTTCTTCCTCCTCTCCTCATTCACATACATTTCACCCAATCTCTCTCTTCTCCTTTTCTTTCTCCTTTCAGCAATAATTGTCGCTTCCGAAGGAATGATTGGAGAACTCCGCCGTATTGATTCACGTCGCGCGAGACTGATATAAGGCGTGATCGATTATCGATTAACTGAAAGTAACGCACGAGTCTCGAAATTAATTTACGGTTCTGCAAAAAATTCGCGAATTTCTTTCAAGAATTCCGAGAATTTAAAAATATGGAAATTTAATTGTCGAGAAAACTGAAAGTTGCCACCTGCTTTAAATGTCTAGGATACAACGAGATAAATTCTTTAGAAGTATTCACGAAACTTCGTGCAGATGCTAAATTTTTAGGTGCGTAAAATCCTCTCATTATTGCATTATATGCATTTTTTGGAGTAGACGGAAAATAAACAAATATCTCTGCTTCTCTTATTGCATATGCATTCGCATATAAACATCGCGTATGAAGTCACGGTTGGTTTACGCGTAAACATGTAAGATTGCTTCACGAGATCATTCTTCGAAGTTGATCTATCGGATTATTGACCTCGGGGAATGAAAAAAAAAAGTACGTGCGTCGAATGCTTTGTAAAAGTTGCGACAATGATAAATGGAAGGAGTCTCGTTAATTATTTACGACATGTAACATCACGAAGGGTGAATTAGAAAGTAGATGTGTATCAAGAAAGTTTTGCACCATCTTTTTGTTTGTAGAACGGCAGTTTCAATTGTGTTTGAAGAGCAGCGATCGAGGAGCCGTGGAAGAATAGGCGTTCGAGTATTAGAAGATCCGGCAATTCAAGGATTCATTAACGCAAAATAGTTTAACAAAAAAAAGTTATCGACAAAATCCTCTCGAAATTCTATAAACACCTAGTTCTACTTAAATTGCTAATTTTGAAATGTAAAACTTTAAAGACTTATCTTTTCAAATTATGGAGATCCTCTTTTTCTCTCCAAGTCTTTAAATCTTATCAAATTCGAAAAATCCAAAGTTCTTAATGTAATTCGAAGAAACAAAAATCCTAAATATCGCAAGTATTAAACTTGGGAATGAAATAATGATCGAAGAAAAAAAAAAGAAAAAGACAATTAAAAATCCGTCAAGAGTGCCAGGAATACAAAGGCTTATCACTATATTCGTGAAAGATTTTTTATTTCTAATAACACTGAGTATATACTTTCACGTTTCCTCGTCCGCTCCAGCATACTTTATACAGGAGATCCATATTCAAAAGGTGGTGCAAAACTCTTGTTGACATTGCGTGAACGCGCGAGATTGTCCGAACAACAACAGCGGCGAGGATCCAGCAGTCACCTAGACGTCAGACGAGGATGCGAACTCGTCGGTCACTTGGTAAAAATCGTTACCAGAACGGGAGGAGCGTAAAGAAACGAGATATAACGAGACCGTGGGCAAGATGCGGGAAGGATTTGAAAGAGGAGAGAAACAGAGTAAGGGAACTCGAGAATTCGAGGATCCCAAAATCCATGCGAATCTTCGGGGGCTCCTACGAATCCTCCTTTTCTTTTTTCTCCTTTTCTCTCCCCTTCAGTAAGAGCCGAGGATGAAGTGAGCGGCTGTGCTCCGTTCAAGCAATCGCGCAATAGAGTAATTCATCCATCCATCCGCGTCCGTCCGTCCGTCCGTGCATCCATCTCTATACTACCTATCCGTCCGTCCGTCGTCCGTACGTCCGTCGGTCTATCATCCGTTTAATGATTCAGAATCGACGACGCGGTGCCGCGATGATCGACAGACTTCTGGCGGGCACGAAAGTGCTGACGTTGTTGCTCGTCGCGTCACCGAGCCGATCGGGTCACTTCTTGCTCTTCTTGGTGGGCGGCTCCTGCGCGTCCTGCGAGTCCTCTTCGGTGTCCTCGCTATCGGTAGGTCGTGGTGTCGCGTTGTTGCTGCTGTCGTTGGTAATGAGGGAATCATTCGTGTCCTCGCTAGCGCCCACAACGGGATGATCATTGGCGGTGATTGGCGTCGCCGGTTTGTCCATCGAGTCCTCGGTGAAGGAAGTCGTCGTACTGTTCTCATCGATCGCTGCCGGATCGAGCGCCGCCGGCGTGTCTTTGCCATTTGCCACCGTTTCTTGATTACTATCATCCGACGGCTCTGTCGCCTCGCCGTTACTGGCACTGTGCGAGTTGCCGTTCTCTGTCGAGCCCGGGATACCGTCGAGCAGTTCCGGCTTCAGCTCGGACGCCACATAGTGTGTCCACAACGCCAGTTCGACTCTATGTGGGCTCCATGACTTGCCATTTGACGCTGGAACAAAAAAAAAGTTTTCATGATATTTCAAAAACTAGATCCTTCTCTTGTAAAGTAATTCTGAAGATGTGAAAATATAAAATTCGAAGAATCCAAGGATTCAGCAATGAAGCAATATGACGATGTCATTAAATTCAAGGAAATACAGTAATATGTAATATTTCACTTGAAGGTGCGGAAATATAAAATTAGAGAGGTATCCAAGGATCCAACAATGGGAAATCTCAGCCACGAAGAAATAACATAAGCCTCTTATTTCAAAGACTCGATACGGTAAACGCGTGACTTCAGGATTGCGCGCACGCAGTAAATAATAATTCTCATAATCGCTTACTCTGTTTGTTCAGCCTCTCGACGGTGTTAGAAATGTGCTGGACGAAGTTTAAGTATTCCTTAGTGGTGTAATCGATACCCTCGATCTCCGGTATCGCCATCAGGCACTCGTCCGCCATGAAGGGTGCGTTCTCCGGCGACGCCGCGGCGAGCAGAGCCGACGCCATCGTGGTACCGACGCCCTTCAGATTCGATAGCGCCGTGATCGCTTGCTCAAGATTCGGGAGCTTCTTGAACGCCTTCTTTGTTTCTGCCATCACGGCGCGTGGTGTGTTCACCTTCACCAGGTAGGACAGCTGTGGGTAGAACTTGCCGCGCTGAAAACAAAATGGCAGTCAAGCATCCGTTCTAGATCCTGGATCAGGTTTTGCAAAGATCTTCCTGTTTACATCCATTGCTATATTAGATCCAGTCTCCGCCAAATCCAAACTTTACAGATTCAAACAACTAATTACTTGAAATGTAAAGATGTAAATTATATATATAAATCTCCTCGACAATTATATTTCCACAGAAATAATATTCGGAAATAATATCGTTTTTTCTTTGTATCTAATCGACTTCTTTATTCTTCTCTGTGTAATCTTTTATCCGTGAGAACTAGTTTCGCGCATCCATAAATTATAAGTTATAATATTCTTTTTCTTCCGAATCGCGCTTGTACCAATAGATCATAATAATAGTACTGTACATTATTGTTAACGTGATTTCTCATACCGCTCTCGAATATCATATGAAATCAGTTGATAAAATTCGCTAATTTCTAGTTAATTTAATATTCCAGATAAAACCATGTTCGGACTTGGCGGGATCCGATCCTGGATGCAATTGTCCAAACAAGGAAAAAGCGACTTACTATTTGCTTCCATTTCATCGTCTGCACTAGCTCCTCGTGATTGAGATGCGCGTCCTTGCCGCGTGCCTTGATCTTCTTCGGAAGCTCATTCTGATACCTGCCGATACAAACAACAAGATCCATGCGATCAAGATTGATCCATCGTTCAAGTCGAGAGAAGCAGCGCGCACATACACACACACACACACACACATACATACACACACATGCAGTCTCGTACACCTATGCGCGTACGCATGAGCAAGCGAACAGGCGTGACGTATCGCGCCGCCGCCGTCGCCGTTGCGGAATACAGGAATTCGTTAAAGGCTCGATTAAAAATACAAACGCTGCCGCAAGAAGCTCGACACGCCCCTCGTCAACGATTGGAGGATATCCATCTTTATCGCGCACGTGGATCACACGTGGATCCGCGCCGTGACATTCCGTCTCTCACACAATAACCCATTACACTCGGAATACAAACACTCAAAACTATTATAGGAACAATGGAAACTGTAATGTTATAAAATTAAAGACTATTAAAGCGACGTCTACAATCAGACTTTAAGGCATAAAGCTTAAGCTTTAAGCCTCAAGCCGTAGAAGTAGAAAATTAGCCAATCGAATTATTATTCTCGTATTCAACTGTGATTGATCAATTTCTTACGGCTTGAGGTTTAAAACTTTGAATCTTAAACACGCCGCTTTAAAGAAAATGGATTAAGAAAAATTCAACATAAATGAAGAAGGCTATATTCAGTGAAGGCAGATTTTCGTGCCCAATATTTTCGTAATTTTCTCAATTTTTAATTTAAGTAAACTGAGAGTGTCAATTAAAAACTAAATTGTAAAATTAAAGAAACGTATGTTGGAAAATAAAAAAAAAAGGTAAAATTGAAGTTAGAATCGAAGAATTTAATTTGAAAGAAGAATCAAGATTGAGAAAGAAATCACGATTCTCGTCTTTTAAATTTTTTCCATGCTGACAGATTATTAGAATAATTCGCATCATTTTATACCGAATTTCGCAAAATAATAAATCGGATTTCAATGTTACTACAAATAAGCGGGATTTATCATAATTCAATACCCTTGTTTCAGAAAATCTCGCATTTATTGAGGAAATTATTAAATATGTAATGCGCGTGCATTGTTATCTCGCGAAATGTGTCAGAATCAATTATAATTTATAAATCAATTAAAATTTACATGTTAAGATGTTTGATAAGTTTTATTACAGAAGTATGTAAATAAATAGTGATTATTATACAATGATGATGTCTTATATGAGCTAAACATGATTAAAAAATCGTTTGATCTCTGTATTAATTATATTAAATGCTTAATCGCATTGGACAAACAGAAATATTGAAGTTAAATTTGTATCTACAAAATTTGGAAGTTCACTCCTACCGAAGTGAAGAAATCAATTTCAAAGACGATAATTGCTTTATGCGTCGTTTTTTTAACGCGTATCGTTAAAACTGCCGTATTTTTTTCCTGCTTGCGTCTCGCAACTCTTTCATTTTTTTTTTCCCAAATAAATTTCCACGTCCGCGTTTACTCTTTAAAGAGATATTTTCAATATTTTCCGAGCCAAATAGCAACGTTTCACAAAGTTGAAACGCGCGCTGCACCTCGTAATACCGCATATCCGCACACGGCTTGGCATCGTGGAAAAGCAGCCTTGACACAAACTGGCCTCAATGGGAATGAAAACAACGGTACTCCACTTCTCCTGACCCCTCCGTCGCCCTCGCCGTCGCTTCTGCAACACGGAAGAAACTGGCGCGTAAAGTCTGTCCTCCCTTTCCCCCTATCCACACCAGCCTCTTACTCGTTCGTTCTGTCACTGTTCCCTGTGTATACCTCTTTTTCTTACAGTCTCAACGCAATACATTGCGATCGATAAAATGATCTTGTTCGATCCTATCACGCCTGCGAAAACAAACAGTATGAACATATCATCGCACGAGATTAATGAAAAAAAAAGATGTATTTGTATCTTGCTTTTTTCAAAATACATTGTTTTTTTTACTTTATATGATTCATTCATTAAAATTGATATTTGTTCGAAACAGTTATAAAGAAATTATCTCTTTAAAAATTATTTTTTATCGACAATTTTTTATTTTTATTATTTTTAAAAAAAGACTGTTCTCAATCATGATTAAATTTTAGGTTCTATAAAAATTATTTATTCACTTTAAGCACGAATAATTTATTCATTACTCCCTTATTAATAATATAATATTCTTTGTCTAATATTAACGGAAACTCTTAACGGTTATCGATTCTTTTAAAATAAATTATTTAAGTTAAAAATAGAGGAATCGCGAGAAGTTATTAAAGCCACGTATTGTAAGCTATTCAGTACTTTGAAAGAGTTCCCATTCTTTATAATTTTTTAATTCATAAACCCTTAGATTTCTAAATTAAAATATAACATATAATCCAATTAAAATTCGTAATGTATAATTTTCTGAAGTCTGTTTTGTTTAAATTTATTTGATGTATTTTTTCCAAGTACTGTACCGGTATTCAAATTTCTTTGTTCTCGAATATCAAATACTGTAAGTAAATTCTTGGCGCACTTTGAATTCTTAGATCCATAGGTCCATAGTCTCACATGTCCTGTGAATCTAAGAATATTAGATTTTTCAAAAATAAATATCAAAATTTATATAATCGTAATAATTTAGTTACTACCTATGAATTTAGTTTCACAAAATTTAGAGTAAAAATTTTTTTTTAGATTATTAGAGTTTTATATCTTTATTAAAATTAATATTGTTCAATATTAAAAGACTATAATTGATGACTTATTTTAAGTATTAAAAGCACTGCTTTCAATACTTTCAGTACTTCAAATAAATCATTTACTGTCTTTTAGTAATAAATGGACTAGAATTAGATTTCTAGTCTGAATAGGATGAATAGTTTTTATTAATATTATTATAATATATAATTAATCTAAATTTTAATCTATCATCAATTATTTAAATTGTTCTATTAATCAACGAATTTCGTGATAAATAGATAATTCTTGTTTATAAACAGACCGAGTAATGAATCATATAAATATACATTCTTTGCGTGATGTCACGAATTACGTAATTCTTTCGATTAATCTGTCCTTTTAAATTTTTTGTAAATGTTACACGAGTGCAATTACTATCACGTGTGGATTAATCATTTTGTCAAAATCAATCGTATCAGCAATGAAAGAGGAAATTATCTACATTTCAATTACGCTCACGTTTTACATGTATTTACACAAATAACGCACGCGCGCTGCAACTTATAATTTATATAAATAAAAAATGCAGACATAAAATATTTCTTTAATCAATATACATTATAGATACATAAACATATAATTATACTTCTATAAACATATATGTATACGTGTGCGATTTATTCCCTTCTTAATCTTTTTTATCTATCCTAAAAAAAAAAAATCTTTGATCAAAATCAAAACTGTTCCACCTTTCGATAAGTTTCAGTTCATTGTCTTACTCCATTATTCTTTTGTTTATCCAGTATAGGTAAATTATCACATAGTTTATCGGAAGACAGAACAATCGATTAAATGAGATTAAAAAAAGACTGTTCTCCGGCAATCACATTCCTGATCGACTTAATTTTATCTGTTCATAATGAGCAGCAATTAAAAAAAAAAAGAAAAAAAAAGAAAAATAGGATCCGCATTCGTTTTTTCATCCGCTCATTCGGGATATCATTCTATCGCGGGACGGCTAACCACGTGACGGCGAGAAACTGTCCATGAGAAGTCCGCGGGGTAAATCCCCCTCGACAGTCGCGAGGGTGACATACGGGTGCGCACACGCGCGGCGTTGCCGCTCTCTCGCTTCGCTCGCTCGTTCGCGAAGAGCAGTGCGAAGCGGGTTCATTGTCCCGCGTGCGCCCTGTGGTAGAGCGCCGTTTCCTCCCTCGGGCCGCCGTAATGTCGGCCCCATCAGCGGCGGCAGCGCGCGTTTTCTCTCTTTCCATCGCGCTATCGCTCCCTCTCACCGTCTCACTCGCTCCTTCTCTCTCTCTCTCTCTCTCGCACACGCACACAAAAGCACATACACACTCGAAGGGGGAAATGACAGCGTCGCTGTGCGTCCGCCGTCGCAGAGTACATTTGACCGTACTTACCAATTGTCTAGCTTGATCAGTTCCTCGGGTTTTTTCGACTTGTGATCGGCTTTGAGACGCAGCGCCTGCGGATAAAGTTTGAGAACGTGATCAAACTGCGTCGCGGTGCCCTCCGCGAAGAAAGTCGCTGTGTCTTTCACGGAAGCCATTGCGATAACGCGGGCTTCGATCGACGGCCGTTGGGGCGCAGCACCAGCGCCGCCTCCTGCCGCTGCTCCGTAAATCGCGTCGGCCGTTCCCGTTGCTGCTGCCGCCGCCGCCGCTGCCACGGGCGGCGTTGCCACGTCTCGTCTGCTCTTTACCGAGGAATCCTACTTCACCCTCGCGAATTCCCTCACCAGTGCGGCGCGAGGAAGCGCGTCGTGTGGGAAATCGATGACGGTAGTGGGAGAGCGCGTACCGAGACGTTACGGCTCTCTCGACTCTCTCGCGAACGGAAAGATCTGTGTGCCTGGACGTGTGCACGTATATATGTGGAATTTTAACGAAAACGAGAATTAATAAGGGAACTGTCACTCAACGTTCTTTTTTTTTTCCCCTTTTCGAAGTCAGCTGCAACCGTTTCTCTCTCTTTCTCTTTGCCTCTCTTTCCTCTACTCTTCGTCTCACATGCGCTTGGAGAGAGGACGAATAAAATTTGTACTCGAACGTTTAGAACGAAACTGTCCTAGCCACTGTGCGACCACACGAGAGAAGATCAGACTGTCGTAAGAACTCTCCGTTGAACCTCGCTCGACACTGGCCCGGGTGGGGAGCCGACGCGACGTTGCCAATAGGCGGCAGCACCGCTCGGGTTGCGCCTCTATCCCCTCTTTAACCCGACTGCGCCTCGCTCCCTCCTCCAGAGCGTCCGTTGTCCGCGTCTCTCTCGCGCGCACCCAGGAAACGCTCCTGTCTTCTGTGTGCGTTCCACACCCCTCTTTCGCTCTATTGGGAATACGTCTGTCACGCTTTCTCCACCGAGTCGCTATCCGTTTCTCTCGCTCCGCTCCGACGACTCCGTCTCGTCCTCTCTCTCTCTCTCTCTCTCTCACACTCTCACCGTCTCGCTCCCACGGAGTTCGTATCTCTCCCACTTGATCGCCGCTTCTTCCGTCTCCCTTCCACGCCCGTTCTGCGTCCTTTTCTTCGCTACCACGATGTCCTTGTCTACCGCCTTTGATTGCGCCTATATATCTCTTACGCGTCTACCTCTCTTTTTTTCCTCTCCTCTCTCTCTCTCTTTCTCGTTCTCTCTCCCTTTCGCGCCACGTCCGTCTCGTTCGCTCTCACGGGGCCGCGAAATTCGGTCGAACACACGCGGCGACGTGCCTTCGACACCTTGTGCAGTGTGTCGGAGGGGAGCGCGAGGAGATTTTCACGGAGTAGCTCCTTTCTCCACTGAACGATGCGGCGCGCCTCTCCTTTTCTCTTTCTCCTTGTCGCACGCAAGCAACACGCACTCGCTCCCTGTTCTTCTGCTCGACAATAAGCGATATTCAACGTGTGACTCTCCGTCGTTCCTCGCGTGCGTGTGTCTCTCGTCGCGGATTATACAACGTGATTTTTCTCCTGTGCTCACTGCCTACTCTCGCGTTGCGCACGAAGGCATCGACGACTCGTAAACGCTGTGAACGTAGGCACGCACGCAGAGGCAGAGAGAAAGAGAGAGAGAGAGAGAGAGAAAGAGAGAGCGAACGGCGATGAAATCGTGCGTTCCTCCGCGTAGCGTCGTACAATTAATATCCGTGTCCGCTTGATTATATATTATAAGCTATACGTTCGCTCGATTTTGCAGCAACGTCGCCCGACAGGCGTGTTTCCACGTAAGCGACTGAGGTTACGTTGCGCGACGACCGTCTCATCGACGACGGAGCCACGGAAAGCGGCGATTGGTCGAGCCACGGTCCTCTCTCCCCCCCCCCCCCCCACCCTCCCTCTTTCTCGCCCTCTCTCCGCCACTCCCGTTGTCTCGCTTGATGCTCGCCTATCGCTGATACTCGACGTCGATATTTCCTTTTTGTAGACGGGAATATCGCCGACGAGATCCGCGCTACGAGGTCGACGATCATCGATGCATTCGCAAATATGCGTCGCTAGATCGATGAAAAGTCATATACGGCTGCGCGATACGAGCCGTGTGCGCATGTGCGCGGCTTCGTTCGTCAGCAAAACGAGCGCGGCCCTGCTTCTGTCTCTCGAAAACGGGAACGCAAGCAGAGGAAACGCACGGTACTTAGCCAGCCCCGACCAGCCAATCGTTCGCTCCGTCGCGCGCGCGCGGGTGTGTGGCCAATAGTACATCGAGCGGCCGAACGAGGGCAGCGCCGTCGCTCACCGCCGCCGCCGACGTTGCGATTGGCACCCCGCCAGACCCTCGCTCCTGTCCCCGATGACCGCTTCTGACAAGCGAGCGAGCGAGCGAGAGAACGAACGAACGAACGAACGAGCGTTCCTCCCCTCGTCGTGTTCGTGCGTCCGGACACCGCATCCACACCGTCAGCTGCGCATTGCGCCCCCCCTCCATGGCGCCGTGCTGGAGGATCAGTGGAGACGCGATGTTCAGGGATGGATAAAATAACTTGGAGTTTGTTCTACCGTTGTTGGTCGGAAATGTAAAAGCATATAGAAATTTCCACCCGACGGACGTTTCCCTTATTACCACAGTAGTGTAGATTTGACAAAATTAACGACGTCACGGCGTAATCTCATTCTTGTTATCGCGTGTCCGATAAGCTCTCCGAAGTTACTGGCAATTATTGTGTAAGGTCATAAAAAAAAATAATTGTCCGAAGCAAGTAAACCAACAGACAACAGGACGCTCGAATTTATTTTTAAAGTTTACATACGTCACTGTATCTAGGTATCCAAACGCGTAATCCGTAGAAAATCGTAGAATACGATTCGCTGTAGGACCGCTCTCTTTTTATTATTATTTTCCCTTGCTACCTTTTTTTTTTCTTACATACACAACTAGAAACTAAACAAACAAGATAATCAAAAGTTTAATAAAATCCAATAGAGTTGTTACAGCGATGGTTATTTGAACTAAAGTTATATAGCTGCCTCTACAGGGACGCATGTATATACTTTGCGAACGGATGTCCCGCGACTGAAACGCTCGACTGTTTCTGGCAGTCGTTTGAAACCGATTTTCGAAGGGTGAATCTTACGCAGCTGCGTTCGGATGATACGCCGGGGTGCGCATTTGCCAAAATTTTATCATCTCGCTCGCGTACGTAAGATAAAGATGTAGCGCGCCTGATGAGCCGTGTTCTTTTGGAACATCCAGTAGAGCGTGTTGGACGGCAATTTATCAAAACTGAAGCATTCCGTGTTGTTTAAGCTCCAAAATCAGGTGGCAGCGCGATACGAAGTGGAGAAATTGAACGCCCGCCCCCCGACTTTGAAAATAATTTTCGTTCTTCCGCAGAGAAATCGCGAAAGGTCAAAGATACAGCGCGTAATCTCTCAAAAGGTCAAAGATACAACAAATGCAATTTTCTGTAGAGAATTCAATTTTTAATACAGAAATTTAACGGAAAATATATATAGTTACAAGCGAATTAGAAAATTCTTACAAAAATTTAAAATAATTTTAAAGATTGTAAAAGAAAAAAATTACATCGCGTATAACACGTAAATGTATTTAAATTAAGCTTATTTAAAATATTTTCTCGTACGCATTAGAATAATTATACAGAAATATCTGCCAAAATTTAAGAAGAATTTAAATAAATCTTTCAACAGTTTTTCACAAAAATTTGGTGACAAAGTAAATATTGTTCGAGTATCTTTCCTTCAGAATGTACGTTCAAATTCCGACTCTCTGTGCGTTTGGTAGGTCCCATAGAGGGACCCACTTTCTGAGTAATATAGATAAAGTTATGGTAAAGAAAAGGGCGATAAAGATGAAGGGAACATTGGGTTTTCCCAGGAGCGTCTTCCTGCGTCTTAACGCCCCGCTTTCCACCGTCTCGCTGCTTCTTCCGAAATAACTGGAGTGCTCGAGCGCGTTCCTAAATTTAAACGACTCGGACTGCCGGAGATTCGATCGTCCTTAAAACTGCGATAATGCCTTTTCCTTTCTGCCTGCCACAGACGGAGCCCCGTGAAGCGGAGTGGAACGGAGCGAAGCGAAGAGAAGCGATTGTGTGGAATATAGGCACAGGCACGTAGGCCAGACAGATAGGAAAGCAAGCAGGCAGGCAGGCAGGCATTCAGGCAGGCAGGTAAACGGACATGCTGGGTATAAGCCCTGGCAACATGGCCGTCGACTCACCGTTATGCGCCTCGTGCCCCCTATACAAAAGAGAAAGGGCCGCGCCGGTCGGTCCGCCCTCTCTGTCCCTCGGGCGCTTGGAAATTCAATTCCGGCACTGCCGCACGGCGCGGTTGCCAGATCGTCCCTCGTTTGCTCGCTCGCTCTCTCCTTCTCTCGCTACCGTCCGTTATCGAACGTTCGATTTACACCGCGCGCGCGGACGCGGGAAGATTTTCGTCGAGGCAATATCACTGCGACTTTACAGGGAAAATTGCGGCGTGACGGAAAATCGAGGAGAATGTAAATAATAGCCGATGCGTGTAACACTAATATGATATAATTCCCCGATTGAAACGAGAATGTGACCTAAAATATTGTGAAAGACGAGAAAAAATATTTATGATAGATTGCTGTCAGAGAACGCTGGATCATTTGTATTCGATTTCCTTCTCGCCTCTCCGTACCACGCGTATCGCGCGCATGAGTGGTTTTTTTTTTTTGCCACATCAACGAAAAAGCCGTTGAGTCGATACATTGATGTATATACATATAGAGATATTAATGCGAGTTCTCATTTTACTGCGACGGTCTTTTAAATCGTTCTTGTGTATGGAATCGTATCAAACGGAACGGATACAGTTATCGAGGGATCGACTCAATTCAGAGAACGCATATAATTAGTAGATCTGCACGTGTACTCTACCCAATCTACATCCACTCCAATTAGTGATTGTTATCAATGCTTGTTGTATTTTCTGATTATACTCGTGATCAGAATTCATTTTTATTCGTATCTTAAAAACGTCTGGAGTAGGAAACTGTGAAATTGAGGAAATTGTGTTTGCTCACTAAAGTGAATATTATTTTTTCCTTTGAATCTTTCATTGTTCATACAGAACATTGTATATATAAATGATCTCTTTAACTATTTTATAAATATATAAATATATGTAGGATAGATCTAATTATTTTAAAAGATTTTAAGAAATGATATTCCTCGTATTTTAATTTAAGACAAATATTAAATTTCTGTTATAATTAAAAAAATGAATGTCTTCAAAAGCCTTTATGTTCTTGAAACATGAAATTTCAATAAAATAGCTCGAGTGAATTTTGAAATTTTTTGACAAAAAAAAGGAATATTTCCTTTTTCCTTCAACTTCAACTTGATTGAAACTATAAATTACAAGGCGTTTCAGACATTTATATGTCTTTATATTTTTTAATTTTAAACTTTATAGTTTAAAATTAGAAAATATAAAGATCAGCTTCTTATAAAATAATATTTCAGAATACTTAAGGGCCACCCCGTACAGATTGTCACAAAGATAGATATAAAAGGTTCACATTGGACGAGCTAAAAATTTCCGGGAGTATTTCTTCTTTTTCGCGAATAAAAAGTGGACGAGTCATCAGCAAGGTGTCGTCAACGGGGAGAGTTGCATAAGATCGAGTCGCGACTTCTCGCAACACATAATTCCGGTGACGTTCTGACGACGGTGACATTGAAAACCCTTCGATTCGTAAACGTAGACAGGGATACCGAGGATACGAAAGAAAGGTGTACGAAAGAAAAAGAAAATAAATAATACCGCAAGTCTCTATTCCCGAGTCAAGCGTGATGAGTCACAATAAGTGTCATACATTTGACACTTTTGACAGATACAAAAAATTGAAAATACGAGGAGATTGAGAATGTGATTTCTTGGAGGCAAATACACTGACATTTCGTGCCAATTACACGATGCAATTAATATACATAGATACAGATATCGATTATTACAGGTATTATGTATATGTAGACTATATTTATAGAGATTATATTTTCTAGGCGTTACGAGCTTGGAGGAGAGAGTATTTACCATTTATTAGCTAATTTAATTTACCTTATTATTATTTCAAGCAGTTCGTGATTTCTAGTCCGATATATGCAGGATGTATTTAAAATTTACGTGTAAATATTATTAGACATCAAGACCTAGTTTCGATTTACTTGTGGCCCTTTTCTCTCTTTAGTTACTTAATATATAATTTCCTTGATAAAATTAATCAACAAATATAACTGAACTAAAAAGTTCTCGTAGAGAAGTGTGTTATGGATTTTCTGTGGCACGTTAGAGACTATTATTAAACCAATTCAATCCTCTCCTATATTTGCGCCTTTCTATTCTTATCTATTCATTTCAGTTCTCGCGACGGAACAATAGAGAATGAAAAAAGCATTAATTCTTTAATCAAAATTAAGATATGTTAACGAATTCTCTTCCGTTGTTACGAGCAATGTCGCGACTTCGTTAGCGACGAAGTCGGCGGTGTAAAAGGTAACCGAGAAACTTCCAAATGCATCGCTAAGCTTCGAAAGATCATCGGTTACATTTCACAAAATAAATTTTCATCCGTATACTTGATCGTTCACTCGCTCTTCGCGGGAAAAATCGCTGGCTAAAAATCATAAGTCTCTCAGCGAGAAGAGTGGGGGGGGGGAGAAGGAGGGATGTATGCTCGTAATGTCATGGTGACGATTCCGAAAACGGAAAATCCTGCTGCGCGATTCGATAGCGCGTCATCGTCGCGACACTCGGTGCCGCCCAATGGGAGAGAAATTGACGACATCCACACAGCTCGAGGGGTATCGCGTAACTGCTACACGATTCGTGTGCCAACATCGCGCCGAACGTGATGTTACGCGCGGAACACGTGGGGCTCTCATTCTCATCTCTCTCTCTCTCTCTTTCTCTTTGTCTCCCTTTCTTTCTCTCGGGCTATCTATCTGTCTCTTTCCCCGTTTGCCATACACCTCGTGACAATGCCGCGCCGCTCTGACGTGCGGACACGGTCGAAGGAAGGCAGTGAGCAAGCGAGCGAGCGAGCGTGTGAGGGACGAGGCGCTTTATCGCGCGAACCAATCCAAGCGCTGTGACCTTGAGCCGCTTCAGAGAGAATATAGCTAAATATAGCTGTGTGAGCGCGAGAGCGCGCGCGAGCGCGCGCCGAGTGTGTGGCCACGTTCGGGCTTCCAACGCAACGTAGCGCTCGCCGGCTTGCTCGCCGAGTCTCCTCCGTGACTACGAGCCAGCGCGCGATCGATATTTATTTATTTACCGCGGAAATACTCGTTGAATTAAAGTCGATCTCTGGATATTCCTGCGCTCTGTGAATGCGTCCAGCAACTCCTGAGCATTCTTTTCTTAGTTGGGACGTAGATCCCAGGCATGCATGTCCAAAAGATGTAATGAGATCATAAAGACGTCTTTTGGGACATGCATGTCGTCTAAGACAGTATTCATAATTGAGTCTTATATTAAGACCGATTTAAGTCATAAGTCAATCGTAGAGCAGTTGTAGTATCTTTTGTTACTTAAATGAAATGAGAACTGACTAGAATTATCGGATTAAAAGATATTTAAAAAACGTTGTAAAAATAGAGCATTTCTAGATATTGATGCGTGTTGTTTAGGATAATTTTTCATTCAACGCGCGAATCTCGCCTCAAATATTTATGATTTCTTTCAATTTGCACGAAACTACAATCGAATTACTGAGTTTGATTGTACAGGATTTGTAAATGCGCACGAATATCGCAAATATGATCATCGTATAATATTTGGTAGCGTCATTTTCCACGATCGATAATTTATAATTCATTTTAGAGCTGTAGTGCACGGAAATATGAGCAATAAATTAAACAGTGAATGAATCAATTAATCGCAGTCGAGAATTTTTAAATCGTACACCAAAAAATATAGGTGTGAATTGTAACGCCATTAATTCAGCTTTTCAAATCCACACCATGATGTTGGTACAACGTCAACACGATGAAACTTGTATAAATACCGCATGTTAAATCCACATTCATATTTTTCAGAGTATAGTCTTACATTTTCGACAATTTTCGACTGTGATTAAGTCCAAATGGTTTATTCAAAAATTTTTGTATTAACATAAGATAAGTATGTTAGAAATAAACACAATTTATTAAGCAAAAATAACAGAAATATATTTTTTTTCAGTAAAATTATACGCGTTAAATTAACACGTATTTTATTTATTTACCATCATAAAATACATTTCAAAATACATTATTTTCATGCTAATTTTACTTTATTATATATTGTGTTATTTTGACACTAAGAAATGTTAAATACGAATTAATTAACACAAAATATTTAAATAACATCACATTATGTTAAATTAAAATTGGATATGTTAATAACTTCAACAAAGACTTGGATGGATTGATTTTAACATAAATATATTATATTTTATGATGTATTTTTGCAGCAAGATGATCAAATTCTTCGACAGAAAGAGAGAGAGAGAGAGAGAGAGAGAGGGAGGAGGGGGAAAGAGATTATAATCCTGTACGTAAAATTGGTGAAAAATTCTCGCTTATAAGTGAATATACACGCGAAACGCGTAGTTCTGCAATAATTCTCGGACGGAAGAAAATACGCAGCAAGTTATAGATTGCGCGGTATCGCGGCTAAGCGGACGGCCGCGGCCGGCCAGCGATGACGAGTTGGAGAGCGAAGCAGTTCGCCTTGGTCGAGCTCGGACGTGAGCGAGCGAACGAGCCGAGCGGCGGAATGGAGCGCGCGACTTCTGCGGTTCTGCGCTCGGTAAATGCGATTGAATTATTTTCCAAATATAATATGACATTACTGCCGTGTATCTATCGACACACAATGCCGCGATTACATTATTATGAATTACATTAATAATAAACGCGCGATAATAATATAATATTATTACCATATCAATCATTAATGATATTTACTCTCTGTTGCGATATTATTATTATAACATTGTTAATATCGCGCGAAATATGTATAGGTGCGTGGTGGTATGTTTATATATCATTTATTATTACAATCACTGTATAATCCGAGAGATAAAATTCTCTTGCTAGTAAGTACTGAAACTATTGAACGCTCTTCCAAATGTAGAAGATAAATTGAAAAGAGAGTGATTGATTTTCATTTTCAATAGCGAGGAAAATTGATGGTTTTATTAATGGATTGGAATTCAGGACTTATTAATTAACGTCAATATAAAGCTTTGACGTTATTAATAGATAATGCTTTGTTTTATAATTGTATTAATTTTTTTTAAATATTAATTGACAGAATTTTTGAAGTGTGCAAGACCCTTTCCTGCATAGAAAATTATATCATAAACTCGTCAACAAGTCATTTTTAAATCTTAACATCGTGTGATATGCTGAAAGTAATATTTACACGGCGGTGTCGCGCGCTTGGCTTAACGCCGAGACACTACCGTGTCTCCAGATAATTGATTCCTATGTTTAAGACCTTAAGTACAGTCTTAAGATATCACAAACTGATCAGAAGGCGTATTAGCATCTTGAAACATTATTTAAGACAGTCTTGAAATAAAAATGGACACAGATCTGAAAATAATTTTGTTAGACCATCAACATTTTTAGGACACTCAAACTAATTGCTAGAATGTCAAAAAAATCTATCTAAATTTTTTGATACTTTAGCAGAATCGTTCATTTTGTGTACGAAAAAAAAACCAGTCTAACGTCCAATTTCTTCACTCCCAAATAAATTGCGGATAACTTTATCCAGGAGATATCTCCTGGATAAAGTTATCTAGAAGTGAAGAAATTGGGCATTAATAACATTTTTCTACCCTGAGTTAGTTACAATACAGTTCAATTTATTTTATCATCTCCTCTAATTGTAAGTCAACCAATTTTCCGTTGATAATTAGAGTCTGACTCTAATTTCTCTACATTGTAAAGTTGTAACGCATAACTTCCAAAGGGACATTATCAGTAGGAATGAGAATACTACGTCAACTTTCTTTGATATTATTATTGTTACCAAAAAATAATGTTAATTCCATATCTTGCGTGTATATTTTTTATCGCACAAACAAAAAAAAAGACATGCGTGACACGACGTGCAAGATACGCGACAAGCGGACGGCTGGTATGTCCGCGTGTATCCTTTCCGCGATTTAAGGCCTCCCGCGATAAGATTGTCATTCATGCATCGTGAATCAGGGACTTTATTTTTAGACTGGCGTCTGAATGAAAGTGGAGTAACCCGTCGTAGTACAACAAGAATAGAAGGAGAATAAGAGAGGAGGACGGGGAGCGAGGGGGAGAGAACGGAGCGGTCGCAGGGGGGCGGCCAGGGGGACAGAGGGGGACAAGGGTGGCAGACGCTTCTGGCGGGATCCGCGAGTAAATCGTAGTAGATCTTCCGCACACGTGACTCTCTCGTCCCCCTCACCCCCCCCCTCCCTCCCCCTTGCAACCGCATGGCGCGCCCCTTCCGTCGCCGCTCGTCTCTTTCATTCCGTCGAACGTGGACACGCGAGACACGCAGCCAGACGTACGCACGTGCGCACTCGGACACGTTCGGTTTCGTTTACCTACGAAACCGAACGGCGGGGAGTTCACGGGCGGCGCGGCGGCGGCGGCGGCGACGGCGACGGCGACGATACATGAAATGATCGACGAGTGACGTATGACGACGACAACGACGGGTGGCGGCGGCGGCGGCGACGGCGACGGCGGCACGAGTGACGTGCGTGGGAGCCAAAAGTGTAGGTACACGTAGATATATATCATGCGTGTATGTATATGCAGATATGTCGCGTCGTAATGTTTGAACAGATAGACATTACGTAATGCGGTACAATATAATGGCATACACAGTGTCCTAGAAAAGGTGTGCTCAAGGTGGCACTTTATCGTTGACACGATAAAGTGCGGATAGCGTTAGAACCATGACACATTGCAGAAAACTTAAGCAGTGAGATGTAAGCAGTCAACATGTGCGAACAATCAACATGTTGTACTTGCTGTTGCTTATTTTGTGACCTTACATATTCCACAATAAGTCCTAAACCGTAAGAAATTAACCAGTCCTAGTCGAATGTGAGAAGATTAATCGACTATGATTTGTAAATTTCTTATGGTATAAAGCTTATAGGTATAATGGCTCATTGTAGAAAAATCGTTGTCTCTATACTACGATTGGTCAATTCGTTTACATGTTACTGTTTTGTCTGCTGAGCGCGTAGCCCTTATATTAGGCTAACATCACATTTTTGTCACAAATTTTTCAAGTCTAAGAGATTATGGACTAAGTATACTAATTAATTTAAAGAAATCAAAATGATGTAAGGAAATAAATTTATTTTAATAACAGTATTTTAAATTTGGCAAATATAATATACAGAGGACAATTACAGAATTTGCCGTACGACAAAAAGACGGGCAAATGTTAGTTACAATTAGTTCGTTCACATGAACATCACTCCGAAACATCTTTTCAGTTAGAGATATTGAAAGATAAATCGTTATAAAGATATGATGGTGTTAAGCTAATAACATAAAAGAGTAAGATGTAAGCAATAAGCTAATCACGTCGAGAAAACATATAAATTAATGTAAGCAACAACAAATAAAAATGTTGATTTGCTTATTATTTTTTTCTTCATCTTACTTCTCATGTTTTTAATTAGAAACTTCTTTTGATTAGAAAATATTCAAGGAGGAGTTCGGGGCTAATCAAGATCCTAAGATTTAGACGCACCCTGAAAAATGCTCTCTCTCTCTCTTTCTCTGTTTCTCTATTAACTTAAACTGGAATACGATTAATCTAACTTATCTTAATCGATATGCGGTCTGAAAAGATTTTAGGTCTGTCACTATTTTATGTTGTTTATTTGATTCGAGAGAATCGATGATTTTTCAAAAACATGTCTAAAATTTGTTCATATAATGTTTTAAAAGCGTTATTAAAGTCGGTATTCATAGTCTATTCTTATTTCAAAACCATTTTAAGTAATATTTTATGATGTTAGTACGGCCTTTTGATTGGTTGGTGATATCTTAAAGTTCTACTTAAGACGGTGTTGAATAGAAGAATCGACTATGAGTACCGGCCTAAAACATATAAGACCTCTTAAGATATTTTAAGACCTTCTGAAATTGATGTTAAATCAGTAACATGGTTATCAACACTGAAGATACATTTATGTTGACTAAAGGACACTAATTAATTTCAAGAAACTAAAATTATATAAAAAAGATTAAATAAGTTTATTTTAATAACAATAATTTGTAGATACAATATAAAAAAATACACACAGTTAAATGATTCCACTTCAGTTCCGGAGGATTAAAGACGTTTTCAAAACTTTTTTAAGATGCTTATGTCTTGATTTTAGACATGTATACTGGCTGAGTTCGTATAAAGCTCATTTTGCTAAGCGCATTTTACATGAACGGGCTTCTCGCGTATATGCCTTCGGAGTACAGTAGAAAATTTAACGTCTGGCGTGAAAGTAGACTATACATATAATATATTATACGTACATATATATTATATTTCTGAGATGGATTCTTTAATATAACGTAGGAAGAAAACCTACTGCTGTATGTGGACTGTAATACAGCAGAAATGCGTATTCTATGTTTCTCTGCCTTCAATGCAGAAAAACTTGGTGTCATTGCCGTTGATAAGAACTTTTTAATCTTTAATCCTTAAACGCCACACTACGGGAACAATACGCTTGAATATGGCATACTCAATCCAATTCATTCGCTTACATAAAAGTGCATATATTATTGTAAACAATTTTTTATATTCAAAGTATCAGACATATAAAGGAACATAAACCGTATCGAGTAAATGTATATATTTTTATTAATAAAAAAATTATGAAAGAAGCATTGAAAAAGCATTAGAAAAAGAAAGCTGTCATATCGAAGTGACACTTAAAGGTGAACTTACGCGATTTTAGAATAGAAAACGTGGAGGAGAATTCTGCTTATCTAAATTTGAGTAATTATCCTATTTCTTAAACCAGTCAATCACAGTCAAGAGGATCTCGAAACGAGATGAAATTGATAAAAGTGAGCGAATTTACTAGAATTTTATAATATAATCGCCTCCAAGAATTGCAAATACACAATACAGTTGTTTTAAGGTAGTAAGACACTTTCTGCTGTGACTCAGTTGAATTACTCACGCTTAAGTCTTTTTCCCTCCCACCTCCCCCCTCTCCCTCCCCGGTGTGTGTCATAATGAGATCACCTGGCAAAATGATCACATGGTTACCGCGATCTCAGCCCCCTGTAGCGGAGAACCGCCCGTATGGCGTTGCGGCGCTCGATCTTTTCGGTCACCCCGTGTACAGTGACATAAGAAACACATCCCCGGCAAAATCCGCACGCACACGTACACACACGGTATCGGTGCAGCGACACGGCCGACGCGCGAGCGCGCGATTCAATAAGTGGCAGGCAGGGATCATTGACACCGGCGTTGGCGCCCGCGCGGCCACGAAGGTTGTACTACGATGTTTACGGTTTAATTCGAGATATACTCGAAATGTCACGTGTGCACGCGCGTCGCGTCGCGCACACACCGCCGGCCGGGAAATGCGGGAAAGGCGGCGTGAGGAGGTATAAGGGGGGAAAACACGAGGCGGGGAGGCCAGGGAGGATGCAAAGATCGACGTGCCGTCGCATGCGGAGAGTGACTCATCGCCGTTACGTGCTCGGCGTTTTCCCCCTCGTCCTCCTCCCTTACTCTTCCCTGTGCTCCATATGCCCTCCCCGTCGCGCGACGACACGCGGATCTATCGTTTGCGGTTCTATCAACTGGGTCAGTACTGCGCGCTCGCCCACTCGCTCCCCTTGTTTCGAGACGATACGAGAGATCGCGGTTGTGCGACGATCAGAAGAGCGTGCGCGCGTTAAAGTGGCCGAATTAACGGAGCCCGACCTTTAGGTCTGGCTGTTTTAGATCGATCCGGGTTGGAAAATCAAAAGAATTGATCGCGCGATCTCTGGTATCGAGACATCAAGGATTCGTATCAATTCCCCCCCCCC